>NC_062281.1:137652900-137955930 GCF_902655055.1 Lutra lutra
ACCAGAGAAACTAATATTTACAGTTTATTTAGGAAGAAATGTGTGTGTGTTTTACATGGATTCTTATGAGCTAACAGATCAGTAAAATGGTGCCAGTGAAAGCCAACTCTTTTTTTAAGTGAGAAAGATCTTTCTTAAACCAATCAGATGAAACCTTTTTTAAAACATGATAAGAAAAAAAAAAAAATTGGCAGGCAAGGGAACCCAACATTCAGACCATTGAATTGAGGAAGGATTTGTAAAGAGAAGAAGAAGGCTGATCCCTGTGGAGCCAAGAACGTTTGAGGGGCAAGTGAAGGAAAGGAAACAACTAAGCAAGAGGAGAAGAAATGAAGTCAGGAATTCATCCAGGTATTGCAGTCAAAAGAAAAGAGTGCTTCAGAAAAGAATTTTCAATATTATAAGCTGCAGTAGAAGCAAGTAAGATGGGTTACAGACAATATTGATTGTACTTAGAATGTTTATAGTTATGCAGTTAGTTGATGGCCATTCCTAAGCAATTTCAGTATAGAGGGAGGGTCAGGAGAAGCCAGATAGCTGTGGCTTGAAGATTAAATTGGGAGGTGAGGAATTACAAGGAATGACGGGAAACAGGGTTTTGTTTGGTTGGTTAAGGAATTTCATGGTGTGTTATGTGAAAGAAAGGGGAATTGTTCATAAAGCCTCAATGTTAAGGTTGTATTTTTATTTCAATATTCAATTTTACTGACAGATTGTTTTTACTCCTTTTTGGTGTAGAAGACTCCAACACTTTGGAAAAAAGTTTTAGGGACAAACGTTTTAGTTTGTCTGTCATTATTAATCCATTCAGTAGAACTGGAAAATAACTCTTGAAATCAGTCATTCTGAATGCTGTGTTCCCATCTCTTTCCCCACCTTTGAGCTCTTAGTAGTAAATCAGTTGAAATGAGAACCACTTCACAGGTTATGCAGGGATAATACTTTATTTGATCCAATGAACCATCTGCTTTAATGATGTCACTTCTGGAAAGTGGGGCTCTTTTCTCCAGAACTGCGGCTTAGTTTTTGGCAGGAAGTACAAAGAAAGACAAAAATTACCCAGCCTCTTCTCAGTGATTTATTTAAATACTGCTAAGTGAAAACCAGAATTCAGTACAGGATCACAGAAATTAAAATTTTGCTTTATTCTCTCCATTTAACTCTGGGCTCAAGGTAACCCAGTTACCTTTTCTGTTTTGGTGCTACTGGCTTACTTTGGACTGATTGTGAACTCAAGAGTTTGGATGGTTGTCTTGTTACTTTGATTCCCCAGTATTAGCACAATGCCTGGAAACTTGGAAGATGTTCTCTAGATATTTACTGGATACATCAGTAAATGATGATATTACTTAATAAGGGCTTTAAAAATCATAAGAGTAGTAGTTCTAAGCTAGTTAATATTGCCATTTTTGTCAATAAGTTTGTGTGGCCAATTGGCATTATGGAAACACCTAGTCTCCAACGTGTTAAGAATATTATGAGATAATTTTGGTTCAGTATAAAGTTCAGCATTTATATAGGTCTTTTTATTTTTAAAATGTTGTAAATACATAGAATTTGAACAGCTTCTGGCTTTGTGGGTGTTTGTGGGGTCAAATGTGAAGATTATATTATATGAGTCGTAAAAACTTAGCAATATGTTTTATGAGTTGTGTTTTGGTGTCTAATCTGAAAAGTGCTCCTTAAAAGTTTAATAGACTTTCTTGATTTTTGGAGCATAAATCATTTGTGGAAAGGTGAAATTGGATTGTTTCACTATAATACCCAAGTGGCAAATCATTTCAAGAGCTCTAAGAATAGGTGTGTTTGCCCAATCTGATTGGCTACCCTAAAGGCAGAAGCAATTATGTTATGCTAATGTGCATATTATGCTCAGAAATTTGAATTTACTATTCTAATACATCAATGTATATTGTCTTTTTAAAGAGGTAAGCTTATAACTGTCAAGTTTTGTGTAAAGAGAGGTTTTAGGGATTAGCAATTGTCAGGTTTAGGGAGCCTGAAGCATTCTTACATTTCATGATAATGATTGAATCTCTTCTTTGACAGTAAATACAGTACTGAATATAGTAATAACCCTGATTAAGTATAACAGAGCTATGGAAACATTCTGGAAGACTTTTTTGCATCTTTATGTAAAATTTGTAATAACATGAGGAAAATTATTTTGAAATTTCCTCATTAAGAGCTTCACAGAAAAGTGTCTTTTTACATTGTCTAATAGAATGGACTAGTGGATGCATACTTTTTCCTAAGGTATGTAGTTTATGGTCAAAATGTTGTGGTACTTTTGTGACACCACTTACTAAGAGTTTTAATGTATTTCATTTTTAGCACATCAGCCAGTTTATGTGAAGAATTCCTTTACAATTGAGTAAACAAACAAAAATGATGCTAGATCTCCTATTTCAACTAATACAGAAACATGAGAACATATTTAATATCTATTACACAATTTTCAATTTTATTTTAGATGCAGAGAAAAATAAATGATGTGGTGATTAAAACTTTTGGTATATAGGGTTCGTTTCAGTAATAAGCCATGTAGCCAGATGGCTGTATATGAGAAATTACCTGTGTAAGTCACACATTTTATTCCAAATGTTAGCAAGGGTAATTCCATGAATTAAAGAGAATAACTTTTAAGTTAGAGGTGGGTTATGAACGTTAAGTTTCCTTGGAAATATGATAGTTTATACAATGCTTTTTGAAGTTTTTTTCTTAATATAATGAAGGTAAGTGATACGCACCCTAGTGGTAAGCAACCCAGTGTGTTCACTGTCTTTGTGTATACCTATGATGATTATTCTTTTGTTTAAACAATATATTATATTAAGACAGAAGAGTATGGCATAATTTGATAGGAGACTATAATAAAATATAATGACATTTACTAGTCCCTAATACTCCTAGAATGTTATTTTGTTAGTTCATTAAACAGTTTTCTCTTTCATTTTAATGTTTATTGATCCTCAGTGAATATGAAAGCCTTTACATAGCTCAAGTCTTTAATTTGTTATTTCAGTAATTATTGTTCTTGTGTTATTTGTTAAGGTTTTTTTTTCATTAAAGTGTTTTAAACATGAAATGTAATCTAGCAGGGAAGCATTATATTAACTTTAAAAATTCTTAGCTTTAATTTACAAGATATTTTCTAATCTCATTATGGGGGATTTAGCAGCATAACTCTCATTTACACCAAAACAGGCTGACTGGCCTCTCTATGAGGAGGATTTACATCTGCATTTTAAAGCACTAAGCCTTTTTAATATACTCCTGATAAATCAGCTTTTAGGATTCATCCAGCAAATAAGTGTGGGGAAAAACTGTAAACACTTAGTTAAGTGGCTACAGATACATAAGCAATTAAAATGAGGTAATTTTTTTTTTTTGTATGAAGGGTTTGAGCTTAATTTGAATCAGACATATGTCAAGGATTCTGCTCAGGTTCCAACACTACCACAGCAATAACAATTAAAAGCCAATAACCTTTGCCTGGGCAAAGACAAAAAGGAGTTAGGAATTGTGTCACCTTTCTTTTAAAAAACTTCTGCCACAAAAAATGACAATGATGCCACCGAAATGCAAAGAATAAAGGAAACAAAATATTCTTTAATGAAAGGCTTTGGATACAGAAAAATTTTATTCTTCTTCAGGTGCTTTTATTACTTTAGGGCATTTCATTGTCCTAAAATACAGTGATTTATGAAAGTAAAATAACATTTAATGAAAGAAGTAGGATATGCAAAGATTCTAGTTTTACTGTTTTGAGTATCTCCACTGTTTTCCACTGTTTTATATTCTGAGTCTTTGGGACCTCTGAAAAATGCAGTAAAAATTAAAAGACCTTTGTTTTATCTAAAATATTTTAAAACGTTGACTTTTAAATATTACCTTGTCAAATTTATTCTTAGATACCTTGTATTTTTTTTTGTTATATAAGGCATCTTTAAAAAAAAAAAGGTTCTAAATGTTTGTTGCTATTACATAAAAATGCAGTCATTTTCTATTATGTTAATTTTGGATAGAGCAAACTTGCCAAATAATTGCTCAAACAATTGTTGAATTTAAATATGAATTTGTATATTCTTTAGGTACCTCCATGTAGATAATCATATCATCTGTGCATGAGGACAATTTGGATAAGTCTTTAACAAACTTATCTCTTGTATCTTTTTTTTTAAACTGTTGTTATTTTTTTTAAGATTTTATTTATTTATTTGAGAGAGAATGAGAATAGAGAGAGAGAAGAGAGAGAAAGAGAGCATGAGAAGGGGGAGGGTCAGAGGGAGAAGAAGACTCCCTGCAGAGCTGGGAGCCAGACTCAGGACTGGATCCTGGAGTCCCAGGATCATGACCTGAGATGAAGGCAGCCAATTAACCAAGTGAGCCACCCAGGTGCCCTCTTATTTCATTTTCTTGTCATATTGTATGGCCATAGTATTTGTTAGATTTCAGAAGGAGATCATGGCAGCAAATTTTGTGTCAAATTCCAAAAGAAATGCTTTTAGTTTTATAGTATTGGCTATATCTATTATAATCTTTAATATATGTACTTTATACTTTTAAGCTTTTTGTATATATACTTTTTCAATTTGCTAAGTTTTTTTTAATAAGTAGATAAGAATTTTATTGAATGTTCTTCTGGCATCCATGTGATGATCATGTACTTTTTCTTTAATCTATTAATAAGTAATTAAATCTTTGAATAAACAAAACACAACATGGTCAAATGACATTTTTCTTTTTATAAAGATTCAGTTAGCTTTAGTACATTTATATGTGTATTTATTAATGAGTTTTGTTTATAATTTTCTATACTCATAGTTCCTTTGTATGGTTTTGTTAACTAGTTTGTAATTATCTCAAAAAATGAGTATAAATCTTTCCCTCACTTCTAGTCTTTGAAAGAGTTTAACATTTTATTATCAGTTCCTTAAATAACTAAAAGAATTTTCCTGTAAAAAGAAAGCCTGGTGGTCTTCAGAGCATAATTTTTTATTAATAATTTAACTTCTTTTAGAGGTAGAGGAATATTATCAAAATCCTTCTATTTTTTTAAGATTTTATTTATTTATTTATTTGACACAGATTGAGAGAGAGAGAGAGAGCCAGAGCACACAAGTGGGGGGAGCAGCAGAGGGAGAGGGAGAAGCAGGTTCCCCACTGAACAGGGAGCCTGACGAGGGGCTTGATCTCAGGACCTTGGGATCATGACCTGAGCCGAAGGCAATTGTTTAACCAACTGAGCCACTCAGGCACCCAAGTCCTTCTGTTTTTTTAAGTAAGTTCTTCTAGGACTTCTATCACTGTGACTAGGTTCTTAAATGTATTGGCATGAAGTATTTCAAAATATTTTATTGTCTTTTCAGTTTCTGTCTCATCTGTAATTATGTTCCCTTTTTCATTTACAATATTTTTTTGACCTCTTTCTTTAATTAACTTTGATTATCGTTAATTTTATTAATTTTCTTGAACTAACACTTAATTCTTTGGAACATTATTATCTTCTATCTTATATTTGACTTTCTAATAATTAACTTCTGTTCAGAGTATAGTTCATTATAAAATATGTGGAGGCTTTTGTGTTTAATTTTTATAAATGTTTCAAAGTTTCTTAGAAAGATGCGTTCTTTTAACTGTAAGGAACACAGTTCATTTATGGCCATTATGTGAGTCTCATTAATTAACTTATTCACATCTTCTGTATACTTTCTTAATTTTTTTCTTTAAGTCTACATGATCTAACAATTAGGAGAGAGTTGTGTTAGCACCTGCCATTATAATGATATACTTGTTATTTTATTCTAGTATCAATTTTTTTTTGCTTAAATATTTTGTAGTTGTCTTAAAAGTCTATCTACAATTAAGCATTTTATGTCTTTCTGCTTAATTGAACCTTATATCAATTTGTAGTGACTCTCATCTCTACTGCTTTTTTCTTCGTTCGTTTGATTTAATATCTTATTTCATGACTTACTTTGTTATTAATGTAACTGTATCACATTTCTTCTGTCTAGAATTTGCCTGACATATTTTTTTCTGTCCTTTGACTTTGAACTTACATCATGCTTATATTTTAGGCATTTTTTCTTGTAAATTACTTAATGCTGGTCTGTGTTTTCTTTTATCTAGTCTAATCATTTTTATTTGGTTTGGTGTATTGATAAGGCCCCAAATTAGCAAGTATTCCTATGATACATTTTTTTGGGAGGAGTGTGTTTCCTGCCTTAACTACCAGGACTGTTACTTTTGAGAAGTCTAATATTATGGAAGCTAGTTCTTTCAACCTCCCAGGTTTTCTGGTCCCCAGGTTTTATCTATGGCCTTCAAGATTAACTAGAAAGTTAATCAGAATAAGAGAGTTTTCAAGATTTACTTATCTTTCCTCAGGTATTCTTATAATCTTGACCCCTCAGGATTTCCTTTTTCTGAATTTCCATCTAAGCCACACATCTAATATGTGACCTATAATTAGGACTATTTTGTTCAAACTCTATTATGCTTTATTGCCAGGAAAAAAAAAGAGATTTTTTTTAATAAATAAATAAAGTGTATAGGCTCAGAATCTTAGATTCCAAAGGAAGCTTTCGAAGTGCCCTAGACAACTGTTTTTTTTAATTGATTGAGTCTCTCAGTTTTCTCATCTGAAAAACAGGGATTCTAATACCTACCTTGCAGCATTAGTCCTTTTATTATAACTAGAATATGTGAAACTCTGGGCTCATCGATAGCCACATACTCAATAACAGGAAATTAATATTAATATTCATAAAGATTTGTGTTCATAGTTATAGATTGTACTCATAAAGATTCATAAAGAAGACTGTAATGTGAGGAATGCCTTTAAAAAGGAATTGGCGGTGATGAGACAAACTGCTAATGACAGGAAGAATGATTTGGATTAAAATGTGTAGCTTCAAGTTTACACTGATGCATGGAACAAAATGAGGAAAAGCAATATTAAATGGCAGATTAGGCACAGTAGAAGTGGCAACCTCAAAATTAAGACAAAACCATTTTAAAAATGTATTTAGTGTCTCAAAGCTTCTACTCTTGTTGAAATCTATTCATTAATTTGATCAAGATTTCATGTCTGTGTTTGATGGTACTTTCATTTTATTAGTTTTTCCTAACTTTCATTACTCTTAGGGAATTTTCAGGTTTATGCTGATGGAGCCAGGATATCATAGAGCTGCATTATAATGCAATATTGTCTTCTGTTTTCTTTCTTCTGTCACTGCTTTCTACTGTAGAATAAGAAAAGGCTCTTTAGACTTAAGATTGTTTTATAATAGTGCATGTGCTTGTGCAAATATGCTTCTATGTTGTGTCCATATGATTGGGGCTATATATACATGGGAAAGAGGAAAAGGATTCTAAATAGATTCTTACCATCCTATTTTAAGGCACCTAAACCCAACCTTTTTATCTTTTCAGTTAGATGAAAGTGTATAAGCATGAAACATCAAGAGTTATGAGCACAGCACTGCCGTTCACTTTATTGCTTGGGCTAAAAACCCTAGAATAATCATTGACTTCCTTTTTTCTTCACATCATGTCCAATCCATGAAGACATATTCTCATTTCTAACATCAGAAAAATATTGAACCATATTTCATGATTTCCGGTGCTACCATCTATCACAAGGCTACCATCCTCCCTTGCATTTATTTCCTGATTTGTCTTGCTGCTCCTACTCTTGCTCTTCTATTGTGTATTTCCAGTCTGATGGATGTCTCTGAAAGCTGCGTCAGATCATGTTATTCTTCACTAAGATTTTTCCAGTGTCTTCCAGTCATATGTAAATGAAAGCACAAAATCCTTATAGCAACCTTCGACTATTCCCTTGAAAAAGTGGACCATGCTCTGCTTTGCTTCATTCCAGCCGGACTGGCCTTTTGGTGGTTCCTAAAATGTTCTCTCCTAGATATGCACAGCCCCTGTGACCCCCCAATCCCCACCACTGACTTGTGTTAATTTTGTTTCATAGCACGTATCATTACCTGACATTATATTTTATGTCTGTTTTATTGTGGACGTTCCTTGCCCTAGCTGCATATCAGAATTATCTGAGAAGTTATCAAAAATATAAATTATATGAATACATCAGAATTACTGAAGAAGTCGTGTGTGTGTGTGTGTGTGTGTGTGTGTGTGTGTGTGTGTTTATCTATCTTTTGGTGGAGTAGGGAGGAGAAATATCCCTAAGCATTGGTAACTTTTAAAAACTCTATAGCTAGAGTTGAGAACCACTGTATATTTGTTTCGTTTTGGGTTAGCTTTCTCCTCCCAGACTATAAATTCAGTAAAGGCAAGGACATTTTCTATTTTGTTCACTGTTCTATCCCTAGCTCTCAGACTAGTGCCTGTGACATTATAAACTTTCAATAAATTTGTGTTCATAATGTAAAAGATAATTAGTACTTTCCACCTAGAATATACAAACAAGTATGCACCATTGGCTTTATATAATTCAGTAAACTCTATTTTACTCAAAAATAGAGTGAAGTGATCAAAAAGATCATTTTGATCATTTCTATCAAAAATGATAAAGTGATCATTAATATTTTTTAGGTTCTATGTTAGTAACTCCAGTGTCCATGACCAAAATGATCTCAAAGAATGTTGCAGTAAAAACAGGTAGAACTCAAAAGGATTTTGAGTTCTATAAAGTAAAAACCAAAGTAAACAACCTCTCATTTTTCATCAGTTTGTTCACTCATTTAAGAAATACTTATTCAGTGTATTCAATGAACCAGACAATATTCTAGGCTCTCAGAAATCAAGAATGAAATAAATACTTCTGCCCTTGTGGAGCTTACATTCTCATCCCAGTGGTAAATGCGTAGATAATTGTAGCTTTAGAAATAATAAAACCCAAGTTCTTTTAAGTAATTCTTCATTATTCAGTGTGCTACCTTGAAAAAAAGCCCCTTAACCTCTTTGGGACTAGTCTAAAATTGTTTTTAAAAACCTTCTTTAGGGACGCCTGGGTGGCTCAGTTGGTTAAGCAGCTGCCTTCGGCTCAGGTCATGATCCCAGTGTCCTGGGATCGAGTCCCATATCGGGCTCCTTGCTCGGCAGGGAACCTGCTTCTCCCTCTGTCTCTGCCTGCCTCTCTGCCTACTTGTGATCTCTCTCTCTCTCTCTGACAAATAAATAAATAAAATCTTTAAAAAAAAAAAACCTTCTTTAATTCAATGTAATTGGAACTGTTATTTTTATGCTTCTGTTTAAAA
Source organism: Lutra lutra (assembly GCF_902655055.1). Taxonomy (NCBI): domain Eukaryota; kingdom Metazoa; phylum Chordata; class Mammalia; order Carnivora; family Mustelidae; genus Lutra; species Lutra lutra. Next base: position 137,662,143 of record NC_062281.1, read on the forward strand.
CAACTTTCTAAAGTAATTTCAGAAAATATTTTTTCTTTCTTAAACATGACTGATTAAAAGAAGACCAATTTTCTGCAAATGAAAATAATTGGATTGTAACAGATTCATGAGACCCACTACATCTGTCTTAAGAAATCTCATAGTCTGCAGAATAAAGCCAGCTGGAGCCATAGCTCTGAGATATCCCAGATGGTGAAAGTATGGGTATCATTTAAAAGTTCATTCTAGTTTTGCACAAAATGATCATTCATTTATTTATTTTTTTATCCATCTATTCAATAAACATCCCTTGGTGCTAAAGATTACTAGGAGTTTTGCCAAGTCATAGGTTATAATACATGCTCTCTGCTTTTAAGAAGCTCATTTTATTATACTCATTTAGTAAAGAAACAATTACAAATATTACAACAAAGTTAACATAAAACAAGTATTGCTCATTGGAAGGAAGCACATAGAATTGAACTTAGACCCTGCCCTTAGTAAGTTCACAAAATCTCTCCTTCTTGTGATGTTCTATAGTTCTGTTTCTTTTATGTCAATTGACATAGTTTGCTTTTATTATAGTTATTTATCTACTCTTGCTACCTATCCCTGTAACTCCCTTTGGCTTATACATGTGTATATTATGTGTCTATTATACTTGATATATACATTATATATCATATATATGTATGTATTCACCTTGCTTGGGTACCACATTCACTTGATATATATGTTTTATCAAATTAAAATTAAGAGTAAAGTAAGATGTCTGTAAGAGTTATAGTCATACAAATCTACAACAAAATCCAATAAATCCAAATGCATAGGAGACTCAAAGTTTTCCAGAAAACCTAAGTAAATTCAAATAAATAACTGTGCTCAGGTATAAAACAAATGAACCAGATGGAATCCCAGAATCTTTAGAAAGATCAAAATGTTATGCAGCCTTGTCATGACTACATATTAACAACATTTGGTAAAACATGTGCCTTACCTCTGAGATAAAGGCGGAGTGTTCGCTCTTAGAATGAACCCAAGCACCTGAGCCCTTGGTACAAATTTCTCTACATCCTTTTCCAGGCTTACATATTAGTATTTTCCCTGTGCATGAGAACAACATTTAAGAGGAAAGGAATTTGAATTCTATCCTATTACTCTTATCATGGAAGTATTTGGGGGTCAGGGGGAATTCCAGGAACTTCAAAAGTTTTCCAAATTATTGCCTATAATTTCTTGGATCGTTTCCTGGTCTTTCTTATTTTGGGAGGCAGATGAGTGTAGGAGACAGAGTGTGAGCTCCAGAAGCATACAGGCCTGAATTTCAAAGTAGGTTCTGTCACTCACAATTGCACCACCTTAATTAACTCAAATCCTGTTTCTCTGTAGAACAGGAACATAATTTATACCTCACAGGTCTTTTGAACGATTACCTTCGAAATTCCTTGTAAAGGATGGTAGATAGCAAATGTTACTTTCTTCTTAACACATTACATCAGTTACTTTCAGTTTAATTCCCTGTTATTTAGGTCAGTCTGGGTTATTGCTGGTCAGTCTGGGTTATTTTAAGATTGGAACTAAGATTCAAACTGATCAGTGATACAAGAAACTTATTTAATAAATAAGGGCATTGAAACACAAAAATGTAAGATGTCATGATCTCAGAATGAAAGACAGTTTCTTAAATTGAGAAAATTTAACTTTATATAAAAGTCATGACACTATTCTTGCTCTTCTCATTTCTCTTTGGACCAAACAAAATGTCATCCTGAATTTGTATTCATGTTTAGAACGTACTAGATAACTTTGTAGGCCTGTTTTTACTTGATATTCTTTGAGATCATTTTGGTCATGGACACTGGAGTTACTAGCAAATTACCTAAAAAATATTAATGATCACTTTATCTGTGGTAAAAATCTGAAGGAGGAACTTATAAATGACATGTGGGTTAACTATTTTTTTCTGCATAACAACTTCAGTAATGTGAATGGATACTCAAGCTCATAGGATAATAAAATGTACATTTTCTGTGACTGCAAAATTTTAATTCATCATTGTGCTTGTTTTAGAAAAAGATAAAATATCACACTAAATACTTTAAATTAAAAACAAAAACATTAGGCAAAATTGACTAATTTTAATTATGCTCTAAAAATCATCACAACAGTGATAAGCCCTTTTGAATTCAGGGAGGTTGTACTTTTTTCCTGAAGTATTGACTTTTGACTTTAAAAAAAAAAATTGTTTTCTGGCTTAACACATATTAGTGTGCCTCTATAAAATATGTTACCAGGATGTTAATAATAATTGGAATAAGGGGTTAGCTGTAACATTATATGGAACATTGTCCTATTTATTTGATTTTTAAAAATAGATCCTTGGAAAATACCCTGTGATATAATTTTAATAACCAAATGCTTGAACTTTTTGTGTATTACTTGGTCAAAGAATACCTTCACTTGTCATTTTTCAGAGAACTCTTTACTGTCACATTACTGGTCACACTAAAGATCTGTGGACAATTGTTAGGAAGAAAACTGCTTTTGTCATAGCAAATATTTCTGTCTTGATGGGTGTGTCAGTTAAATGAAGAGCTACCTTTAAAAACCCAGTATCCACACTGGTTTGATGAAAATATAAGATGTTAATATTGCATTTATAAACTGGAAATTATTACTTGAACACATTATTTAACTAAATCCTGGTATATAAATATGGCACTCTTAATATATCTAATGAAAATTAACTGTTTTAAAGGTTTCATGAATATTTAAATAACATTTACATATTATGCCGTGTACAGAGATGTACATGATTACTACAACTTAGAAAAGCCTTAAGTAACCTGAATGTTAAAACAACGTTGGTAGTAATAATAACAATAATGTAACTGAGAAATGTTACATCAAGTGCCGCAGAAAGCATTTTTCAAGTGAGTTTAAAAACAGAAATTCTTTGTAAGTGGTATTGCATAATGCCTAAGTATATAGTTTGTGGAACTCACCAGTCCTAGTTTTAATCCTTGTTATGCCACTTAATACTTGTGGGACTTCAAGCCAGCTCCTCTTACAGGCCTTGGGTTCTTCTTATCAGACTGGATATAATAACCCTTACATTGTAAGATTATTAACCAAGATAATGTTTGTTTGTACTACAACATTCTTGGCAAAGAGTAAGCAGCCAATAAATAATAGTACTGTGATAATAATGTTAATACATGTCACTTTAAAATTTAATAAGTTATATGATTACATAAATTTCAGAAACGCTGAATACAAAAAAGATGAGCAGCTTTTTTTTTTCCTTTGGCAGTCCTCAGAGCTTTTAGGATGCTAACATACATTGTGAATCTTTAAAATTTCTACAGTTCCCAAATTTAATTAACTATGGAGCCACTTTTTTTCCCCCACAGCACATCTCTTGGGACTAGTGTTCTTCCCACACACTTTCTTAAATTATTTCTTAGGTAAACACCTACCTATTAATCATAATCCTTGTAAAATTAATATTACTTAGGTTTTCAACTGCTTGAAGTTTTAAAAATTTTAAATACTAAATGTCAAATGTCAGAATAGTGAATGTTTTAAAAACTTTTCTCATGAGCATGACAGTCTGATACCGAGAATTTTAAGAATAAAGTTTCCAACTGCACCAAAATTAGAATTTCCGTTCTAGAAGTACCCATAATCATCAGAGAATAATACTCAATTCATACCTTTTATTATTAATAACTTATTAATAAAGGAAATCTATTTATTTATGATTATTTTATGTTAGCAGAAGTATTACATTATAGTGCTTGAGATCATTAACTGTCACAATTCTATTTAGATTTTAACAGTTTCTATCTTTGTAGAAAATAGTTATAAAAACTAAGAAGTATTAAGATGACTTTTATTTTGCTGTCCAAAAAAAAAAAAAAAAGCCCCACAAAAATCATAGATTACATAGATAGTTAAGTAGTTGAGTATAAAACCAGGCTGTTGAAAGGGTCACTAGTTATATATAAACTTGAAATTTAAGCCTTGGAATCTTGAATACAATGTTCAACTTGTGTTATATTTATTCTAATTGGTCTGCCTACGTGCATTTTGGAAAATACACTTTCACACTGTATCAGAGGGATACACTTTAATAAAAAGCTGACTTCCCTTTGCTTTCAGGAAAGCTCTTTGATGCAGCACAAGACTCTCTATGGCCCTGTACACGTCCCACTCTCAATCCCCATCATCAAAACTCCCACTGTGCACCTCCTCACTTTGGAATTTCTCACCATTTTAAATTTTACAGCTCCCTGCACTCTTTTTGTTAGTTGTCTGCCTCATCCCTGCCTTTGTGTATATTGTTCTTATTGGCAGCTAACTACAATTCAGCATCAAAGATTCCACCTAGACACCACTAGTTCTAGAAGCTTTCTCTAGGTCCGGACTCAAAAACTGGATTTAATGCCATTCAACTGTGTTCCTATTTCAGTTTTACTTCTATTATTTGCAGTGGTCATACTGTATTTTAATAAGTTGGTGAGTGCCTAAGAACGTTTTTTGAGGGCAGATATTGGAGTGTATGTATTAATTCCTGTCGTCTCATTGATTATCTTGCTCATTGTGGTTATTTGTGATCACCCTCACTAAGTATTAAGAAAGAGCCATTAGTTGGATTAACCTTAAGAGTATGTGAACCTTCCAAGTTTTCCATCTAGTATCAGAGAGTGTCTGATCTACTCAGTCAGTATTCCTATGTGAATGCTATTATATAACTTTGAAAGATTGTCCTTTTAAACCCTAAACTTGCCTTTCCCAAAGATATCAGCTCACCCACTGATTTTCTGAATTATTTTAATACCAACTGCATCTTATTCAGGCACTTGGTGGTAATGAACTTCTCAGACATGCTGAGCCCAGTAATATCCTTTGGATTCTTTTATGTTCTTTCCAGGTGGAGTCTCAGAGTGTTTATCAGCCCCCATGGTGCCTAAATTGATCTTCATTGACATGACCAAAATAATGCAGAGGGTACTATATTAGATAATTAAAGTAAAAAATCAAAAAAACACGAGAACTTGAAAGGAATATTAGTCTTAAATATGTATTTAATTTTTCTCCTGTTTTATTCTTTAGCTTAAATCAATCACTTTTTTGGCATCGGTGATCCATTTTCCACTGTCAGTTGCACTGAAGTGCTATCTTGGGGCCTCTTCTAAATAAGAAGTCTCAGGACAAAGGTAAAGGCCAGGATACATATTGTTGTGGGTTGCCATGTATATCTGTTTTACATTATCTTAAAAAATCTAACTGTGGTCATGATTAGTTCCTATGCTTAAAGAAACCCCTCCACTTCCATCTACGGTGTCCTCTCCCAAATAATTGCCCATGACCTTCTATGCATCTGCCAACATGATCCCTGAAGGTTGTGGCCAAAGTCAGGTTTCCTCTGACTGCCACACAGTTCTGCTTACAGGAAATAAATCCTTGCTTTCCGCTGTTCTGGTCTGGGTCGGCCAGTGCGGAAAGGAGGGGGGAAAATAGAACATAAACATCCAGGGAAGAATATTACAGTGTTTTACTTGAGCCTGGCAGGTATCTAAGGTTGTATACTGCCCATAAAGCAAACTTTTCATTTTTATCCATTTCCATCACATTTTCTTTAGTGAACAGAAGGAGGAAAAAGAAAGAGTATGACTTTGTACTAATTAGTAAAACAGAGATAAAAATGGACATTTCGAAATTGGACATTGTGTGGGCTCTGTGTCTTCCTTCCTTTTCTTCTGTTTGTGTTTAGCACTGTTTCTCTTTTGACTCTGTCCCCTACTTGTATCCTCCCCTCACTTCATCAGCTGTCTGTAGCTGTATCTGACCTCTCTCACAGTCTCGGGACGTGGCAACCCCAGGCGTCAGCAGCTCTTCACAGCCTATGATGCCGTGCTTTCACTTGATTTCTGCCCATTAAAAACAGGGAAAAAAAAAAAACCACCTGTTTTAACTCCTCTTGCTTCCTTTTCTCCAATTGCAAATTAAACTGACAAGCTGGCTGGACGGTGGCAGAGGGGACTTAGTTTTTAGTCACATTATTTCTGTCTCTCTGTTGCTCGTGTATTCTTTTTAACTGTCAGTCCCTCCATGGATGTTTTTGACAGCTGGAATTATTTTTATTGTGTGTTCCAGATTCTGATTTTAATAGCTAGGATTTTTTTTTCCTTTTCACTTTCCAGTTTAAGGAGCCTAGAATCACTGTCTGACCCCTAAGTTGCCAAGATCTATCCCAGATTTCATTTTCTTTGAGAACATGAATGTCCATGATATGCCAGTGTTTCCAGGTTTTGAGGCCAAAGATGTGAATAACACATGAATCCTGTATTGACTGGTTCAGTGTGGAATGGCCAGTTAGATACAAAAGGGGTGACTATGTCAAGATGTAGGGAGAAAAATGTGGAAGTCTTAATGACTTAAGGAAGTCATCATCCCTTAGGTTACACAAAAATAGTCACAGAATGTCTCCTCCCCTGAGCATAAGGATCCTACTTGTATGTTTATAGATGAGAGAGGGTCTTTGAGGACTATTTCGTCCAGAGAACATTTTTTCTTGAGATTGTGCTTTTTATAAATAAACAAAAAATCCTGCATTTAAAAGTAGAATGGTTTAAAAAAGAAGGAAGAAAAACATAAGTTGAGGAAACCATGCTAATTTTGGATTTAAATGAAATCAAACTTAGAATATTATATAAGGATCCATATGTTAACCTTCCAGAGATTGGGAGAACTTATAAGAGGAGCTGTCCCTGAGATATAGAGGGAAATAGAATGGTTTGGGGAAACTCCAGGCCAGTTTCTGTAGTTGACAATAAAGGAACCTCCCTATATTTGAGCTCTGATTATTCCTGTTATGAAAGATAAAGAAAAGGATTCAGGAAAGAAATGTTAGATTTGTTGGTCATCTGCTACAAAACAATATCATTGCTTAAAATATTTTGATAAAAATATCATTTAATCCATATTACAATTCTGTGAGGTTGATAGTATTAACACTACTCCTTTTGTCCTCCCTCCCTCCCTCCCTCTTGTCTCTCTCCCTTTCTCCCTCCCTCCCTTCTCTCCTTCCTTCCTTCCTTTTTTCCGATGATAAATAGTTCAGATAGATTTAGTGATTCTTAGTGGTGATACAGGCTAGGACCATATTTCAATGCAGATATGTTTGACTTCACTTTTCACTAAAGTAATTTTTGAAACATCTGTGGTAAACCCAGGAGTGTGCAATTAACAGAGACTATAGGAAATTCTAATGAAGATGGTATGAAGGAGAAATATATGCTTTGACTCATCTTTTGTGTTATCATCACCTACAGTTCTGGGCAAGGTTTATTAAACACTGTCTTAATCATGACTGTACGAAGTATTATACATAGAACATTATACAAGCCAGGGCTCGACTCTCAGTGAATTTATTATCAGGAATGGTTATGGAAATTCAAAATAATAATATTTAACATGTACATTTACTCATGTCAAGGCCTATAGTAAGTACTTTACATAGACTATCTCTTAATTCTTAAAATAAGAGGTCAGATCAACTTGAGTTAGGTACCATTTCTATTCTCATTTGCAGATGAGAAATTTGAGCTTAGTACAGTAAAACAACTTGCCCGGTATCTTAGATTATGTGCAGAAAAATATAAATGTAGAGTAGGAAAATGTAATCATGCATACTAACTAGTAGAGCACAAATGGGAAAAGTGCATGCATTTTACTAGAGTGAAAAAAAAAAAAAGTTTCTTCATGACAGTGATGAGAGAGGCTCCATAGGAGTAGACTGGGGCTCATGAAAGGAAATTTATAACTTTTATTTGATTAATCTATTTATTAACTATGTGGCCTTGGGTACATCATGTCTACTAAATCTAAACAATGAATACTGTTATGCTGAAAATAAATTTAAAAAGAAAGAAAGAAAGAAAGATCTAATTTGCCCCTCTATAAAAATGGAGAAAATAATTATTGACACCAGTAAGAAGCACCGGTGAATCCTATATACACACATTATATATTACTTTTTACTCATCTTAACAAAAGTGATATTTGTGTTCCTTAAGTAAAATTCCAAAGGAAAATAAACAAATATTTGTTCAAGAAACAAGTAATACTGAGACCCACAGAATTACTTTTTTTAAATCCAAGATTTCATTCTATTTTTTCTGGTTCTTTATAGTCCAGAACGAGTCCTTGTGTCCTCATATGCCCAAGATAGTTCACCTGGCATATTTTCTTGAGAAATGAAGAAAATACAAGTCAAGCCCTTGACAAAGTATTAACGTACTTCCGAAGAAAGAACTAAAATTATATAGAAAGGGAAAAAAAATACGAGAGACCAAAAAATGGCAGAAAATGGCCTTCATCCTCAGAGAATGTTCTGTAGAATTAAATTAGCCTTTCTTTAAGCAAATTTAAAACATGTAGTTTTTGAACAAAAGAAAATGATAGTAAATGTTGTTGTTTTCTTTAACAGTACAGATCGCTTTTATATAGGAAGCTGCAGTTTTGCTTCTCTATTCTTTTTGTATTGGCTGCAGTCCTTGATTTTTTAAATGAAATTTTCAGCTGGTGGCCACAGCATAATCGGGACCTTAGCAAAGCAGAAGCAGGAAAAAAAGTCCTAGCAGGCAGAGGATGACCTTCTCCAGGAGCACCCTGGTTTCCTCTTCTGCCAACCAATCCACTGAACTCAGAGTGAGCTTGAACCAGGTCAGGCTAGATCAGAAAGGTGAAACTTTATTTTTCTTCTTCTTCCTCTTTTTTTTTTTTTTTTTAATCCTCTGAACTTAAGAGAAACAAAAATGTTTTAAAAAGGCTTAATGCTCGAATTTACCAGGAGGCTAATTTCAAAAGACCTCCAAACTGGGAGAAATACATGAGAAGTTGTGAAAGAAATTGTCATTTGTCAGTGAGCCTGAAGACATTTATGATTGCAAGTAAATTTCTATCAGCATATTTGCTTCTGGGGTAAACCCAGGATTCAATGACACCCTCTCCTTTTTATTTTTAAATTGCCCCAATGTTAATGTTTATTCTCTTTCTCATGAAAGGAAGAAGTTATTTATTTTTACATAGAGATTTTTGACCTTTGCGAGGAAAAGAAATAGGCCTCTAGCAGTAAAGAAATATGTGGAGAAATGTACTTATTAAAACATACAAAAACAAACACAAATTTGCATCAAGTTTGACCTTAATCTCTCACTTTACACTGTCCTATAAAAGTGCTTGACAATGTACTTATGCCCGCTGTGCTCTGTAAGGGAGGTAAGGATGCTGCAGAAGCTGTTTGACATTGGGTCAAAGGGACTTGTTAAAGGCACGCTAACCTTGCCTTTGCAAGCCACCTTATTATTTTTCTCTCATAGTTTTTACTGCTGTAAATCAGGACTAATTTAGAAATGGAGATTAACCTCCACATTTGGGTTACTAGTATTGTTATTTTTAGTGGGACATTTGGAAACACTTTTCTTCTGATTTAACTGTCATGTTTTCCCTCATCACATTATGAGCTTAGGTACTTGGCTAATTAATGAGGGCTGAGTGTCAAAGGTACCTGAAAGAAGGCCTTACTTGCCTTCCTAACACCCTCAGCAAAATTAGGCTGTGTACTGACCAGGAGACGCTGGGAGGACAGCTGGTTTGGTGATATTGATACATACAGAGGAAAATAATTATTCTGATAGAACATATATTACATTTTGTGATGGAGAATTATGATTATAGACATTTAAAATGCATGGAATGTTTCTGCTCTACCTACGTAGTCCGGAAGGCTTTTTTTACACAAGGCTTATTTATTTACTCTCAGAACTCTGAATTTACCATGTCGTTTTAACACATTCTTGGGGCTGACAGAGCTGGAGATACTTTCATAGGCTAATGTAAGTGGACACACAGAAGTGCCAAAGTGCATTAGGAAAATGGAAATCTATTCTGCTTCACGGTTGAATTTACCCTTCTCCAGAGACTGAATTTATTTGCATATTTTATTTCAGATATATGTGAGTTACACTGAAGAAGGTCTGGAATTAAATAAATGCCATGATTAAATGACAGACGTAGCAATGGCAAACCTGGTAGCTTCTCATAAGTTTTTCTTTTTACAGGAATTTAAGCAATGTTACTTTTTTGGTTAAAAAAAGGTACTCTAAAAATGAGTGAAATTTTATTGGAAAGGTTGGCCACTGAAAGGTATATTTGATAATTACTATTTGTATTACTAGAAAGATAAATTGAATCAAAATGTAGGTGATTATATTGTTGATTTCCCTAAGTGGTTCTTTCCTGAATCTGTGCGTGGTTGTCTGCTGCTGAATATTTTGAAGTATTAAAGTCATTGGGAAAATGTTATAGAAGATCAACTTAGTATTTAAATCGAAGAAATATAGAAACTGAATTTATTAAAAAACATATTTATTTTAACCATGTATTTATTATAATTCAAGTAAAACTCTTTAAAGCAATTCTTTTTCTAAGTTTTTAAAATAATATTTTATAACTTTCAAATAAATAACAAATCTGATATGTTTAATTATATAATATGAATGCTTAATTTTTAAAAAAATAACAGTTTTGATATTTTACCATATTCTTAAATAAGTATAATTTATAAAGATAATATATAGATGAACTTGGTTTCTCTAATATCAAATGAGTATTTCATCAATTAAGATTTATATTTATGGCTTAGAGTTATACATATATCTTAGTGATTGACTTCTTGATTTTGTGTATACACATTACATATGTATACATACACCCATATAATGTATATACATATAATGAATTGGGGAAAGGGAAAAGAAAACAGAAGAATAAAATTGTGTCTTAAAGTACTTAGCTGTTGGTTATAGGAAGTTCATTCACCCCTATTGCTATGGATTAAGCGTTTGTATCCCCTAAACATTCAAATGTTGAAATCCTACTCCCTAATTCAATGGCATTAGGAAATGGGACCTTTGGGAGATCATTAGACCAGGAAAGGGAAGCCCTTATGGTGGGATTAGTGCCCTTATGAGATGAGACAGCATATGAGAACACAGCAAGATGGCTGTCTGCAAACTGGAAGGAAAACTCTCACCAGAAGCTGACCATATTGGCACCCTTATCTCAGACTTCTTAACCTCCAGAATAGTGAGAAATAAATTTCTGTTGTTTAAGCCACTCTGTCCATGGCATTAATTATAGCAACTGAACTAAGACATCTCTTTTTTTCTGAACTTCTTTACCGCTCAACTAACAAAGCATGCTGGTCTCACACACACACACACGAAGAAAGTGTATTTTTTTTTACCCCTTAATCCCTGAATCAATTTTCTGTTCATTAATACCTCCCTTACAACATAAAGAACGGTTCATGTAAATGAACTATAAATTTGTGGTGCTAGGTTCACTATACAGCACTATGACAAAAATAAATAAATCATATTCTTTATAAGGATTCTGAATGGAAATATAACATTTTAGTTCTGTTCATTCTGATCTTTCAGGTTTTGCTTGTACTGAATTGGTTCTGGAAAAGAGAATGCAATGTATATTCCTTCAATTTGATGTTTTCATGTAAGACTTTATATCATATTTTGTACCATGCTTATTTACATAAGCTCAATGTGATAAGGAAAGTCTATCAGTAAAACCAAGTTTAATTAATATGGTCCAAAACAAAATGTAATCCTATCTTCCAATAACTTCATGACTTTTTTCATAGCCATTTTCAAGTTCCCCATTTTTCTACCAGCTTAAAAGTATCCAAATAGTACCTGTTCATTTTTCGAATGTCTTTATTTTTGCAATGCCATTCTTCTCCTCCTTCTTGTATTTTCCTTTTCCACCAATATTTCCTCTTTGCCTATTTAACTTTCTAATTAAATTCTGTCAAGATCCTTTTAGAGTGGCATCACATGTTTGCTGACAGGCTGCATTTGTTGTGCTCCTTCAGCTGGAGTTTAGGTACAAAAATGTTGATATTTACAAAGCTTCCTATAAAAGTCAATATTGTACCAGGCAGAGCAGAACAACAGTTGAGTTGTAAAGCCCAACCTGTAGACCAAATATTTCAGGTCAGGTTTAAAGGCATTAGAGCTAAATGGTATCTCAGGCATTTGAATAAGTACTTTAGGTTATGCCTGAATCAGAAAACTTTCTATGGAAGCAAAAATCTGAACATAGAATTTAATTTCTTTCTAACTTTTCTTTAAATCTCTGCTCTTTAGGTTGTGATTTACTAACCTTGAAAGTGTCCCATGTGAACGTTGCCTGTTTTTAAGTGATACTTTCAAGCCACTTTACAGGTTAATAACAGGTGTCACCTCTTAAAATGTTTTTATTCATATGAATTTAAATTGTACCCCATTAGTGGTGATTATTTTTAGTAAGCTTAGAAACATGGAGCCTTTTCCATTTGACGTGTCCTTTACATTGATTTAAGGATACCATAAGAGATCAGTGGTCAAATCTTCGGTGTAATTTGTAAAGAATAATTAATGAATTGCTGAATTGCATTTTTGAAAGTTACTATTGATTTACTTTTAAGAGTAGACAATCCATATGACATTATTGATTAGCAGTATGAATACTAAATTTTTTATATTATTTCCTCACGTTATATGGTTTCATTATCCCAAAACTCTTCTCCCTAATTCTTTAAACTCTCATTGGACATTTAGTCTATAGGCTATAAAAGGAAATTCTACCAATTATGCACTGCCTTTTATTGTTCTCTAATGATTGTATCTATCACTACACTGGACCATGGGCTTCTTGAGGCTGAAGATTCTATCACATCGCTAATACACAACAGGTGTTGAGCAGCTCCTGTTAATTAGTTGGCATTAGAGTCATCATTTTATTTTCCCAGGCAGCCCTGCTTGAGTTGTGCTTTACTCTTTCTCTATAGTCGGGGGACTATTGGGAATTCAATGGGAGAAACTAAAGAAAAAAGTGTAATTGGAAAAAGGCAATAGTTACCACATTGCTATACTTTAACAATTGTATTCTGTATTTTTCTGATTTTATAACAGATTTCCTACATCTTTATATAAAATTTTATTAAAATAAGTAATAAAAGATAAAAGTGACTTCATTACCAAACTTCCAACTTGTCTCCGTGCACCCTTTAGTGTATGAGAGCATGATTTAAAGAAGGAAAGAAATGAGCTTAAGTCCAGGACCAAACTAATTTTGTTCCAAAGCAGTTGAAGAATTTTCACATATGGTCTAAGAACTGCTTATATTAAACTTAGAGAAGTAGTGTCAAAAAGAAGAAAAAGAAAATCAGAAGACTAGAATTTAATATCCCAATTGCAAAAAGAAAATAAAAGAAAGGAAAATGCTACACTTAGCCAGGGCTAGGTTTTAAGGCTGATGCTTTCAAAACACAAGGGTCATTAGCAGTCCATAAACAAAAGGAAAGGTATGTATTTTCAGTGATCAGAAGTGACTGCATGGGGCGGGGTGGAGTGCCTGGGTGGCTGCCTTCGGCTCAGGTCATGATCTCAGGGTCCTGAGATCAAGCCCTGCATTGGGCTCTCTGCTCCCCACCCCACACCCACCCCCTGCCACCACCCTCTGCCTGCCTCTCTGCCTACCTGTGATCTCTGTCTGTCAAATAAATAAATAAAACCTTTAAAAAAAGAAGTGACTGATGGGAAGCCAATGCATCTCTGGGATGGGGAGACAGAGCCCCGCCAGAGTCTCCGCCCTTAGCAGGGAGTCCGCTTGAGACTCCTTCTCCCTCTGCCCCACCCCCAGGTGCTCTGGCTCTCCCTCTCTAAAACAAATAAATAAATCTTAAAAAAAAAAAATAAATAAAGCAAATTCCCGGGAACCTTGGGAATGGGAAACAGTATTTCTCAGACATTTTCAAAAGACAGAATCAACAAACCTGAATGAAAATAGATGCTTGTAAATAGATGAGGAGCTTTCGTTCTGAAACCGGGACCCATCTGTCACAGTCCTGGCTCATTCTGGTATATTTAACTTTCTTCAAATCTTTTAGTGTTATGTCATCTTTCCAGGCAGCAAGAAAAAAAAATAATAAATGGAGAGGAAAAAAAAAAACGGTAATGCTTCAATTACCTTGAAAAATAATCTCAAGACTCTTTGAGGGAATTAATAGTGGACATTATTAAACATGAAAGGGTTGAGTGAAACGGGCAGGTTATGATATCCTATTCAAAATTGAACTCTTTTAAAATAGAAGATATTTTTCCCTTCATTGAATCCTGGAGTGGGCATTCTTATATTCCCTTTCAGTCCTATAATTTTGTGAAGTCAAAATAATTGGAACTCAGAAAGCACATTTTAGAAATTAATATCTGTCAGTGAGGCAATACTGAAAAGTAGTGTAAGCCTGGCATTTGTGTATTTCATAGATGATGAAACCTAAGCCAATTCATTCAATCACGTCATACATTTAAGAAAACTATATTTGTCATTTAATATGTGCCAAACACTGTGCTGATACATGTCTCAGAGCTTATGATTTAATGGAAGAGAAAGTTATGTACCTGAGTTATTATCATTCCAAGTGTGTGTTTTATATACAACTTTATTTAAATATTATCAAAATATATATATACACATTTGAGATTATATGTCTGTATATATTTGTACATTATTTTATATACATTTATATTATAAAATATAAAATTTTATATGCATTTAAATATACATATATTCAAGTCTATGGGAGTATAGTAAATGAAAATATTGTGGAGGCTGTGATCTTCACGTAGGCATCATTGATATGAGTAAGACTCCTTATAGGTGGAGGAGTAGGGAGCAGGAAGGACATTGTGGGGAGAAGAAAAGACATCAATCTTAAATGTACATAAAGTATCTTTTATTTGGCCTTAATGTACGTGTGTGAGATAAACAATAACATTATAATGTTGGAATGGTTGATTAGCCTTCTATTGTGGAAAGCATTGAATTCTATTCCATTGATTTTAGATTTTATTTTGTGAACAATAGGAAGCTACGTGAATTTTCTAAACAGTAGAAAGTCATAGTTAGGACTACGCGCTAAAAAGATAGCTATGGCAATAATGGAAAGCAGGAGGATTAAAGTGTTTAGAAATTTATTTCAGTAGTCCAGGTTAGAGATGATAGGAGCCTATACTAGGGTACTATCAATAAGAATGGGGAACTGAGAACTCAATCGTTGAAGATCTCATGAATTTTCATAAGGATCTCTTCCCTTTAAAAACTGACCTTTGTTAATTACAAGAATTCATAGTTTCGCAGAAAACCACGTAATCGCTCAGATGGCTCTAGCTTATTTCAGTCCTTATGTGCTATAATGACACATTATAAATGAGGGCTTTACTTAAAGGATAAAGCCAGAAGAAACTGCAAAGGAATGATTCCAGAATGTTCTTTGAGACTGGCTTTTTATGAACTGGCCTATAATATAGGTATGTGATAAAATTATTTTCGTTGAAACAGCCTCTTCTCTAGAAAATGGGGAATGAGATAAAGTTAATGAATAAAAATACACGTTAATTATTGAATGTGACAGATTATGGAAAACACTTTATATGCATTATTTTGTTTAATCTTAAAAAAACCCTTTGACATATGTGTTAAGATAAGCCCCATTTAACAGGTAAGTTCAAAGAAATTAAGATAATTTAAGCACATTGCAAACACAGGTTGTTGATTGAAAACTCCTAGTTTATCCATAAGTCTTTTAGCCTTACCATTCACAATTATGACTTTTGGGAATTTCTTCTTAGTAAGGAAAAATTAAGAAGTAACTTCAAAATCATTAGTTTTTATAGTCAAAGATAAATCTATTAATGGGAAGAAATATTAATGCAAGATCTTTAAAAAAGTTAATTATACTTGGTATTACTACAGGTAGGAGGTAGAACAGTGTCAAACCTCATAAAATAGCAGGGAAGTTTAGATATTTGATAGGTGACCTGAAGATTGACATTTGCTTTTTGATGTGTTGGGAGAATGATTTTCCTCAACCCTTCTAAGATTCTTCCAACTGGTCTAAGAGTAACAGGAGTAAATCAAATTGAGTTTCGTACTGAGGGGAACCTTACTCACAGGAAATAATCAAAGTCAGAAAGGTAAAGTGAGGCAGACATGCATCCAGAGCTAAGGAATGGGGCAGGGGCCTGGAGCTTCAAAGAAGAAGACAATGCACAGGGCAATAAGAAGGGCAGATGTTTGGTAATTAGATATTTGCCCTGCCACACAGAGAGGTCTTGAGATAAAATTTAGCCTTTGTGATATCTCTCATTTTGGGGAATACCCCAATTTAGATTCTTCTAGGTAGTTAAGAGAGGGGCAAAAGTTTCTCTTGAGACCCCAGGGTCTTGATTACCTTCAACTCAAAATAGTCCACATTTGCAAAGTAGCACATTTTGGGGAGACTTGTTCTGAAACCCTTTGATGGCATGATCATAACTTAGCTCAATAAAAATAATTTTTTTGACTTTTACATTTCTGTTTGACTGCAGTTAGGTGAATAGACATATTTAATATGTTGTTTAAAAAAATCAACTGAGTAAATTTAAAGATCTAATTGGCTTTATTCAGGGATTCATTATTTAGACACCATCCCATCTAGAAAGTAGAAAAGAGCTCCAAGGAATTGTAAGAAATGGAAGGTATTTATATGAAGGAGGATGCAGCAAAGAAGTTATTAGCAAAAGGGAAGGATATTTTTCAGTCAAGGTCACTTTCCCTTAGGAGGCAGGGCAGAGTCTTAATGCAGATTATCTTATAATGCAGATTATCTTCCTGATGCTGATCAGGAAATTCCAGACTGATTGGTATAAAATTCTACTGGAAAAGACTAAAACTGCAATTAGGTAAGGTATTAAGTCTTGGTGGGACTTAATATAAGTGACTCCATTTTGAACCTATTTCTTTTTAACAACATAAAGAGATATAAAATATATTTTTTTCTCTAAGATTGAGCAAGTTGGCTTGATCTTTCTCTGCTTCCATACTTTTATAATAACTTATATGTAATATATATAATATATATTATAATAACATATATCATAATATTATGATATAATTATTATTATTATATAATATAACGTAATATAATTATGTTACATTATGACATATGATTATATATAATATAGCTATTATATATGTTACTATATATTATATAACATATATCATATATTATAACATATAATAACATCTATAAGTTATTACTTACGTACTTTTATATAACTTATATAAATGCACTCATTGTTACTATGTTTTTATTCTACACTCAAAGATACAAAATGCCTACATAGGACTATATAGAAAATAGTTCTTTCTCCATGAAGTTTTTAACGTGGTATGTATTGTTATTGTTATTATTTCCCATCAAATGGTTATCCTAAATCTTCTTACAGTTGCAAAATTAACAGGTGTACACAAATAGGTATCCCCAATCCAGAAGGAAATTCATTTTCTACAAAATAATGCCAAATCATCAAACATCTTTAACAAAGGTAGCTATAGGAAAAGCAAAGAAGATTTTTTAGAATTTCATGAATGTCATTAAAAACAAAAGTTCAATTGATTTGGAAAATTGTTCTTAAATATCATGTTTGACTTATAGTCAGTGACTGATGAAGTGATCAAAGAAAGAAAACATTGATTGTCTGTGACATTAAAAGAAAAAAAAAAGAGCTAGTTTTCTTGGTATAATTATGCCCACAAAGATAGCATTGGTTGTATCTTTTCAGCACTTCCTTGAAAATGTTTAAGGCCTGAGTGATAAGTAAGACAGAAGAGAGAAATAAAGATGCATTTATAGTCTGTAGTGATACACTCTAAATAGAAAAGTACAATGAAGATAATGGGAAAATATTAAAAATATTTTTTAGATATTTAGATATTTAGAGCTTCACTGTTCTTCAGCTTTGTGTCTATTTAGCCTATGAGTATTTCTCTGATATGTTTTCATATATCCTGATTTTTTTTCCCCCAAGTTGTGTGACAGTGGCTTCCTAGGCATGTGTCAAATAGGATTGTTATACTTGGTGTATTCAAAAGGCATAGGGTTGTGTCTCCATGTAACCTTCATTGGCTGTTCCTGAGGGGCATCATACAAAGCGCTTAAGTCATCAATTTCATCACTAATAAAGCTGAATTGGACAACACAAAGGAGGTTATTCAAATGTTATATCTATCTTATCCTTTTTTAAAAAAAATTTTCTTTTAAAGATTTCACTTACTAATTTGAGAGAGAGAGAGGGCATGAGTGGGTGGGGCAGGGGTGGGGGATGGAGGAGTAGCAGACTCTCCAGTGAGCAGGGAGCCTGAGCAGACTGGATCTCAGTACCTTGGGATCATGACCTGAGGGAAAGGCAGACGTTTAACCGACTGAGCCACCCAGATGCCCCTATGCTTACCCTGTCCAACCAAGGATTGATGTCTGCTCTTAAATCTTCTGATCCCATTGTGACTCAGCTATTACCATTGAAGGTTTTCTCTGCAGGTAAAGGCATGCCTGGGATTTGTTGCTTATACACTGAGCCCATGAATTACGTTTGACTTTAGGTAGTCTTGTTTTAGAAAATGATGGCTATTTTTGGAGAATTCCTCAAGCAGGAAAGCTGTTTCTTCTTGTAATTTGCGGGATTTAGAGACTCTCCAGTGACTATATTCTTCTGCCGTAACTCCTGATGCCTGACGGGAAGGGTTAATTTAAGTGAGAGATGCTGATGCTACTCTCGAATTCAAAGTTAGGGTGAAAGAAATGAGTCATGATACCTTATATCTCTGGGGGACTTTGGCATTGCCCTAACAGGAAATTCACAGAGCAATATCATTATTCTAGATAGTGAGCATTTGAAATACTCACACAGGCTAAGTTTGCATGTTGAGGGACTTTATTGAATGTCATCTTTCTCTTTCCTTTAAGTGTTCTAGGAGGAAGCCATCTGGGAAACAGAGTGGTCCCAAAATTTTGTAATAATTATCTTTAACTGCTCAACTTCTTGGCCTGAGCAAGTAAGAGAATAGTGGAGTAAGACATGTAGACATTTGTTTTTTTTTCTGTTGTTGTTGTTTGTTTGTTTTTAAATGGGTTTATCTATCACATATAATGTCTCTGGCATTTATCCTCATGATTCTGAAAGAAATGGATAACTGTCTCATACATTTGCTTTTTCTACATTAACAAACTGAAGACTCATTTGTGGAGGTGATTGACAATACTCTAAATGGCCAGCCTTGTTCATTCATTTGTTCATACATTTCTTTAACAACAGCTATAAGGAATGTAAAGGCAGGCTTCCTACTACTTGTAGATTTTTTTCACCTTATAGGTGGTAGGAAGAATGGAGAAATTATAATGGGTAGTCCTAGGAGCCAGATCTGATGTGCCCAGATAGAAAAAAAGGACTTCTAAGAAATGGTTGGATTTGGAAAATGCTCTAAGTCCCTATGGGTAACTTTTCAGATAGTAACTGTGGTCATGGCATTGGAGTTAGAGACTTTAAGACCCAAATCTGCTACTTGATAACTGCATGACATGGAGGAAATTCTTTATTCCCTCTTATCTCAGTTATTTATCAGTATTAATGCCTGTTTTATGTATAGCTATGAAGAATAAGTTAGTGTATTTAACACATTTTGTGGCACATAGAATGCGTTTAACTTATGGCTGTTGTTGTTATTATTATTATTTCTTAAATGCTCCCGAACTTTCATTTTCTTATAAATAGAGTTATTACCCACACTTATCTTAATAATATAATCCATTTTTGTGTAAAATTTTACTTTTCAGAGATTTGAGCATCACAGCCTACATTAATTTTACAAGTAAATTCTGTCAGGTAAGTAGATGAGGCATCATTTTCCCAAGTGTAGTCAAGTGTAGTGTGAGACACAGAAAGGGTAAGACGACTTATCTGCATTGCCAATCAGTGGTCAGCTCCAGCCAGAAGTTGGCCCTCTTAAGTGTCCTCTCTACCCAGTACATCACGTTCACTGGCTTAGAAAGCTTACTGCCTACAAACTTCCCTTAAATATTCTAAGAAAGTCATTAATTGGGATGCCTGGGTGGCTCAGTCTGTTAAGCATCTGCCTTCCGCTCAGGTCATGATCTCAGGGTTCTGGGATTGAGCCCATATCAGGCTTCTTGCTCAGTGGGAAGCCTGCTTCTCCCTCTGCCTGCTGCTTCCCCTGCTTGTGCGCTCTTTCTCTCTGCCAAATTAAAAAAAAAAATTAAAAAAAAGTAACTTGTTAAGGGAATATATAACATTCTAATAATTTAGAACTCAACTTAAGTTTATGACCAGGACATGAGGACTATAAATCCTCAGTTGAGGAAAATACGAACTGCCAAGGTTAACCACACCAAATTTGGCTATGAGGTAACCTGCTGAGCAATTTTCTTCATTGAATTAACCATCCACTATATTAAAAACTGCCTCAAAAAATCTCTAGCTGAGGAGGCTGGCCCTCCTTAATTTTCTTCCAAATCTGCAATCAGTTTGTTTTGTTCATTTGATTTTAACTTATGATAATGTGAAGAGAAACTCCATCTACTGCTTCCTGAGTCATCCTTATTTTATATGGAAGATATCCCTTCTGGTTAATTCTTTTAAAGTAATTTCAAATTCACTTTGGTCATAGCTATTAAACAAACAAACAAACAAACAAAAACAAGTGTTCTAGCTATAACTCAAATTTCATTCAAAGCTGCTGTTTAACTGATCTGTCATGGAGTGGATTTAAGCCTAACAATTCTTGTGAACCTCCCAATATGGTAGCCACTAGCCACATGCGGTTATGAAACACTTAAAAAGTGTGACTATTCTGAAATGAAATGTTCCATAACTATAAATTCACACCAGATTTTGAACCCTTAGTATAAAAAAGTATACTATCTCAGTCATGACTTTATTTTGATTTCATATTAAAATGATAATATTTCCATATATTAAACTAAATAAAATATATTATTAAAATTAATTTTACCTGTTTCTTTTTACTGTTGTTTTTTTTTAACGTGGGTACTAAAAAATTAAAAATTACATGTACAGCTCACATTATATTTCTTTTGTTTGTTTGTTTGTTTTAAGATTTTATTTATTTATTTGACAGAGATCACAAGTAGGCAGAGAGGCAGGCAGAGAGAGAGGGGGAAGCAGGCTCCCCGCTGAGCAGAGAGCCTGATGTGGGGCTCGATCCCAGGACCCCAGGATCATGACCTGAGCATCCGGGATCATGACTTGAACCGAAGGCAGAGGCTTTAACCCACTGAGCCACTCAGGCACCCCATCACATTATATTTCTATTGGACAGTAGTATTCTAAACCTGTAGTTAAGGATACCTTAAAGAAACCGTGCATTAGTGATTATTTCAAGTATTTAAGAAGTTTTTAGTGACACAAGATTTAGATTCTTGCAGTAATTTGTATATAAGTTCTAACTGTCCAAATTTATTTTCATTTACATATATTTCTGAAATATTACCAGTGATTTAATTTCAGTAATAAATATATATGTACGTGTATATATGTACCCATGTATACATTCTAGATTCTTGTTCTCAAATTATTTATAATCTAGTAGATTAAAGAGACAGGTGAATATCAGTGAGCGTGTAAAGAGATGCATTTTGACAGGAATAAATGTAAGTTTTTATAAGAGTCCAGAGAGTAAGGAAGTCTTCCCAGAGGAGCTGAAGCCAAGTTGTAAAAGCTCCATGGACCAATTAATGTTTATTAAATGAAGAAGAGGGAAGAGCATTCTAGGAGCAGCCTCAGCCAAGGCATGAAACGTGACCTATTTAGGAAATAAACGTGTTTTCTATGGCTTAAACAAAGGGTGTGTTTGTTATTGGTGGGAGGAAGTCGGGGTCTAAAGGGAGCTGAGATTGCGGTGGATGATGCTAGCATATGTGATTCTAAAAACAAGAGATCTGTTATATAATATTAAGGAGTATTAAGGAGGGGCAATTTGCAGCAAATGGTGAGCAAACCCTGACAGATAACCAGAAGGTAAATCTCAGGGGGAGAAGAGCAGAGGTGAGGGAGTCAATTAGGAGGTTATTGCAGTGGTCCGGGCAAGAATTTGTGATCATATCAGCTATGGAATTTGTATTCTATAAGAAATAGGGAAGGGAATAAATAAAATATAGACATCTAGGATAGCACCCAGGTTTCTGTCTTAGATTACAGGATATCGCTTTCAAAGATAGGAAATACAAGGAAAGGAGCAGGTTTGGTATAGGGAAACATGGTTCAATTTTTGAACACATTGAACTTGAGGTATCTATGAACATCTAGTCTTAATTATATATATGGGCCTGGAGATAGAAATTGGGAGAGTCATTATTTAAGAAAGAGTTCCATTAATGTGTTTGTGGGTTGAGCTCTCTCAGAAACGGAATGCAGAGTGACAAGAACAGAGCCCTTGGGACTAGTTAAGTCTTTTGATGAAAATGAGGAGATATTAGAGATGTATCTAGAGAGAATTTGTACTATGCATTTTTCAAAATTACTAATATAATCTATGACTTTGGTAGGGCAGGACTGTTCTAAACACAGATGTTTTATAATTTCACTAAATTATCATCATTTTACCAGTGATAAATAATGGGAACCCATACTGCTATTCAAAATTATATAAATCAAGTATAAAAAATACATTTCTTGGCAGGCATTTTACAGCTGTGATCCACAATTTGCTCAATATACCATAACTGATATTAACATCAGATGTTGAGATGCCTCATAAGCTGACTACAAAGAAAGGATGGGATCATGGGAAAGGCATTAAACTATATAATCTTCAGTTATAATAACTACCACTTACCAAAAATCAAAATGAAAATGGTATATACCATAGAAAAAAGCAGTGTTTTTGTTTACCAACATTAACTAATAATGCTATTGAAGAAACTAGAACTCTTAGATGTTTCAACAAACCCAAAGCATTCTGGGGAATCAGGTAGCTGTGACAGGTGGTATTCAATTCCTCTATGTAAGATCAACAACTTTTATAAGTCTGACTCATTCTTTGTAGATAAAACCAGTGAAACTATTATATTGCAACCATTGGGTTCTGTGAGGAAAATAATACTGCACATATGGAAGACAATTTCCTTTTGCATTTCAATAGTTAATAAAAGTGCTTTGTGCACAAAGAAAAGGAAAATTTTATAGTGAAATGGCATAATGACTCCATATCAAATGATGCATCCTTTCTGTACGAGGCCCGAGTTAAATTATTGCATTTTAAGACATATATTAGAGATCAAAAAGGTTCAGAGAAAATAGCCAGGATAGTTAGAAGTACATTAGGATTTACATATGATGAGTGATTGGAAAACAACTGCAATGGTGTATAAATGAGAAAATCTAGACTAGACAAGGAGTTTTGGTTGAGAGAGTCACAAATGTGAAAGCTGTGATAGAAAATGACTCCAATGCCTCCTTTATGCTGCATTATGTTTTATTAAAGGAAAAAATGGAGGCATTTAGTTGTTAAAGTTGTGAGAAATATACTGACCTATACAATTTAATAGAAATAATTAGTAGTGATTTCAGCAATGTACTTACTAGTACAGTTTGTGGTGAACTACAGGCTTTATCTTCCCAAAATTTACAGAACAAGTATGCTGGCAGGATTTTTTTTTTTTAAATGGACTTGGGTCATTTGTAAAGATGGATTAAAATCATTAATAACATTTGGAGTTATGTAAGCTCATGCCATAAAATGCCATTACTCATTTGTTCTACTTAGGCAACACAAAATGCAGTTGCTGGATTGATCAGATTTGCAGCTGGATCACTTACTGGCTCATTAATTTTTATCATATATTGAGTATTCTGACCTGGTACATCAGCTTTTGAAATAGCCACTTGTCTTCTTTCCCTGGGCAAATAGCTACAGGATGCACTTTAAAAATGTTGATCTAATTTATTTTGTTCTCATTGAACATCTGTGGGAGGGAAGCTAGTAAACATGTGTGTGGGCTTACATGTACTATGGGACTCATATCACCTCTGTGTACATTCCTGCAGGATCGGCTTAGGCAAATTTGTTTAGATGGGAAAACAGGTCTTGAGCACTTCATATCTTTTCATTCCACTCTCCCTTCTCTCTCAGCACCCTCCCCACAAGCATTTAGTTCTTGCTCTTCCTACCAGTTGTTACCCCCAGAGAAACTAAGTAATTTGGATGTTTGAGATGGAAAAAACAACAACAACAAAAACAATTTTGTAAAAATATTCTTTCCTTTGGGTGCCAGGCTAGTTCCTATGACCCTGAGGGTCATGAGTTCAAGCCTCACAATGGATATAGAGATCATTTTTTTTAAGATTTTTTTTTTAATTTACTTGAGAGAGAGATAGAGCACAAGTAGGCAGAATGGCAGGCGGAAGGAGAGGGAGAAGCAGGTGCTCCACTGAGCAGGGAGCCCAATGAGGGGCTCGATCCCAGGACTCTGGGATCACGACCAAAGGTGGATGCTTAACCAAATGAGCCCCCAGGCATCCCATGATCACTTTCAAAAGAATAAAAAATTAACTAATATGTGTGTTTGTGTGTGTGTGTGTGTGTGTATTTTCTTTTCCCTTCATAAATCTTTGTATCTCCCCGAATCTTCCCTAGCACACAGAAAACCTTTCCCCACCCAGCATGATAAAGCCTGAAGACTTGACATTATGAATCCTCATCCCACACATTCATTCCCTCCTCCATGAGAGTCAGAGGTCAAGGGATGACAGTTCTGGGTTTTAGGGACTTTAACTCCATCACACACTATTTTCTGCTGTTACAGCAGGCACTTGCTATCCCTTCCCAGCCTCAGTATTCTTTTTCTGTCTCCCAGATGAATTCACACTGGACTATTAGTTCTTTGAAAAAAATGTGTTATAAGACTCTGAATTAGTTAAATTAGGACCTCCAAAGAGGGCAATGCTTAATGCAAAGATGACCGATGTGATTTCTGGTATCATTGATAATTTGGCAGTGAGACATGGATAGGTGGATTTTCCTTGCATTCCAAATCATACATGTTTAGTTACATTATCATTGCCATTTTCCTTTTTATCAAAAAACATAAAACTGTAGCAGATTTTTGTCTGTGATTTCTCAGACACGTGATTCTGTAAGATAGACTTTCTTTGTATGAGTCCTGTTGCTAAATTTATACAAATATTCAACTCTGTACTCTGTTCCCCTTCTCAATTTATCCTCTTCACTTTTTATACCTCCTTCCATTGTATGTTTTCCTTATCTGAAAAACTTATGATTCTCTATCCCTCCTTATTTTTTCTCTTATTCTTCATACCATCCCCATGACACTTTTTTTTTTCTTTTCTGCCTAATTCTATGTCTCTGGCCTTTATTTTTTTGTGTTTTCATGTTTTGCAGGGAGGACTCATCTCTAGGGAGTTAAGTGACCAAAAAAGAACAGATGTATGGCATGGCTGCCATGACGGTCAGCGGCATCATGGACCTCACTAAGGCATGGATAGGGCAATGTCATTAGAGTCAAAGCCTCTTTCTCTGCTTACTCATCTGGAGCCCTGAAGTGGTCTCAGGGAACAAAGAACAGTATCTTTCTTTATTACAGACTTAGAGCAGGGAAGAAATTCCAGATGACTTTGAAAACAGCCCCCAAAGCATCCTTTATGAAGGGTTGCTCTTTTAAATTCCATATGGCAAAACTGATTATTTTATACCTCCACATCCTTTTAGTGAGTTAATAGTATAGGAAGGGAGCTAAGAAGAGACTCATAAAATAAATGACTTTGATAAAGCAGATTTTATAAAAATCCACTAGTTTCTTTAATTCATCATAATATTCCAGAGATTTTTTTCCCCCCTAGGCCATGAATAGATGTAATTTTCTCTTTTGTGCCACAAATGGGGGTGTTTATTTTCCTGATGCTCAATGGTAGCTGAAATGCTGTGGGGAAGTGCTTCTGTGGTATCTTCTCCGATGTGCTCTATCCCAGCATAGTCAAATAAATTAGATCATTGAATACAACTAGGTACATTCATGTTCCAGCAATAGTGAGTGAGAGGGTCAATGCCTTGCATTCTGTTTCTGGCCCTTTCTTTCAGTGCTCAGCAGTGTACTATTTGGTCGACATTATTTAGTCTTATTTCTGTACTCTCTCCCCCTTTGCCTACCCTTTCTATAGATCACTACTATGTGAGTGGTTTGTATTTCTCCCTGGTAGCTGTTGCTTCCCACTCTCTCTCCTGCCTGTCTCTTTATCTCTTTTTTGCGTGCCAGACATGAAGCTGACACCAGGACTTGATTGAAACCCTCGAGTAGCTCTTTCACCACTGGCTATTCCTACATCTTGTTTCTTTTATCTGAATTCAGTAAGTGAGAGTTATAGAACATACAGGATTAAGTAGGTCTGGGAAAGAATTGGATGTTAACTCTTTAGGAATTCCAGTGTGGCTCATGAGGTCATCCTATTGAAAAAACAAGTAGTTACTTCATAAGCAGCTTGATTCCAGAGACGGCAAAGAAATGTCCCTTCCTAGAAATCTCCTGCTCACAAAACACTCAAAATTCTGCTTTTAAAGTGTTGAACCTTTGAGTTAAATGTTTCTACCTTAAAATATCAAGGTAGACATTGAAGCTTTTGACTTTTATAGATTGTTGCAATGACCTCTAGTCTTTGCAATTCCCTTGTGCAAAATTATCATTTACTTTTTGCTCTCAAGAACTTTGTACTGGGGCAAGGTCAAAGGACAGAAGGACTGTGAGTAATCTCTAACAGGGGAATTACTAGAAAGCAGCACTCTTAAAGTGAGAATGGGCTCTGAAAATCTGACACAGTCCGATGACACTACCTATGGTAGGTCAAAATGTCAAGGGAGGGTTTGTCCTATTATAGGTGACCCAGGGAGACCAGACTCTAATAAAATACTTTGAAACATCAATCTTTCTCTCAGACCACCTTTATTCCATTGGTCCACATCATGAATCCTCTCTGCATGTGTCTGGAATTTGAAATCCGTTCATGGCTTATGTTTTTGGAGGAGAGCATAAAAAGGGATGGGGCAGTATGTGAACAGGACTGAGGTGGAAAGCCAGAAAGTTGCAGGAGTGGATAGAGAAGCAGCATAGGATGAAGGCTAGTTCATAGGGCCAGGCCAGATACAGCAGGACATCTAAAAGTTACTGAGTTGTAAGGTCTCAAAAAGTAGGAAAGGAAACTTTTAAACATTCACTTAGCGAAGATGAATGTTTTCTTTAAAGTTTCATAACGCACTCTTGTGTAGAACATATCTGGTAGATTAATGACCAGCAATAGAGAAGGCCTAGAGCCCAGTTTTAAGCCAGTGATAAATATTTGGGATTCAGAGGTTTAAATGTTTTTAGAAGGTAAGATATATTTTATGAAATGATTAAACTAATCACTCTACTATGTATAGAAATCTAACACACTGAAACCAAATTTAATTAGCTGTGTCTTCCCAGATGAGATTAGGGAACAAATAAATATCAATATAAATATATATGAGCATTTTCAGTTTCATGTTCTAAAGATTTTGCTTTCCTTTCCCTTTTACAGTATTTGCTTATGTATTTTCTCAGCTAACACATTTCAAGTGCTCTTTTTTCCAATTTCCTTCTCATGAGCAAAGTTATCCTCATTTCAAACATGAGAAACCCTGATGGTTGTAGAAAATTATTTCATCAAGTATAATGCACTTCCAAGTATGGTGAAGCAATGTGAGTTGTCTACCAATTAGAGAATGAATAAACAAGTCTGTCAAATACCCTAATTTTCTAGATAGTCTGGGGAGCCACTGATGTAAAATAAATGGAATTCTTAATGGATACAAAGAGATAAAGTAATTTTGCTACTTTTCTATGCATTACTCCACGGTTACCATTTCTAGAAACTGTAAAACTGTATATATATGTAATTTAATATATTTATCTATACATTTTCAAAGTTATTACATGAAAACTCTAGGACATGAATATACTCTTTCCATTTCCTCCAGAAACTACGTAAAGTACGGCATACAGTGCTGTGGACTCCAGTTTTAGGCTTCCCACATTGAAATCTCAGTTCTGAGATTTATCTGTAATATAACCTTGGGCAAGTAACTTAACCTCTCTCTGCTCTCCAGTTTGCTCATATATGACACCCCTATGAAGATTAAATGAGCTATTACACATAAAGTGCTTACCACAGTGCTTTGAATGTTTTTATTATATAGAATTGCAGGGAAATGTTTTCATGACTTGAAAGGTACACTGAAAGGAGAAGGTTCAAGGAAAAGTCACCCCATCTTCATTTTTTTTTCAGTAATCCAAACGCTTTAATATAAGCAACACTTTGAAAATTATTATGATTTATACTTCTTTTTATTTATGATCATGAGTTTTCCGGTGAGGAAGAGATGATTCTTCTTACAGAAGAGGAATCTGAAGCTCACAGAAATTAGTGTTGTGTGATGCAGAGTTTAGGAACCCAGATGCTGGAGACAGACTGCCTTGTTCTGGCATTATGCTGCCACTTACAAGCTGGATGGTCTCAGGTGATGAACTTCTCTGAGACTAAAGTTCTTCATCTGTGAAATGGGGATAATAATAGTATTTGTCATGTATGGTTGTTGTATGGATTAATTCAGATATAATATATGTAAAAGTCCTAGAGAATGTTTAGTTCATAATAAGTACTCCATAAGAGTTAGTTATTATTTTTATGTCATTATTGTTATTAGTAAAAGCCTGCTTAATTCATGTAACTAGAGAATAGTAACGACAGCCCTAGAATCCTGGCCTTATGAATGAAAATATTTATGTTGCCATTAGAATATTAGGAATTTCTCTGAAAAATAATAATAAAGCATTTCCTGAGCTCTTACTGTTTGCCAGGAATTCTTATATGAACTTTACTTGGATTCTTTTAATTATTTTTCATCACGATTATATGAAGTAAGACTTTGTTGTTTTTTTGTTTGTTTTTTAAGTAAGACTTATGTCCTCTCTATACGTGATCCAACTAAGATGATCAGAGGTCAGATTATTTGCCCAAGGTCTCCAGAATTCCTACAAAAGTGGTTCAACTCCAGAGTCTGCATAACATGTGCAAATTTAATTTTATTATTTTTCTCTGTGGTTTCCAAATTTTCCAGAATTTAATGTTACAGGTAGGAAAAAAAAATGGATGTCAAAATTATTTCAACAGAATGACTCTCCTGTTAAGCAGTAGAACCCAGAGGGAATTGTACACAATCAGTGATGACCAAGTTGTAGAATCAGAGCAAATTAGAATCATGTGCTTGTGGATAGATGGGAGGCAGGAAAGAGGAAAGGAGGAGAAAGGGAAAAAAGAACTGAGGGTAGCAGGAAGATAACTGAAATGGCAGACTTCAACTTTTCAAACTTCACCTTCTCAAAGCTTTTAGTCAGGGTTGGATGTACCTCATAGAATGTAATGGCACAAAATATTTCAAAAGAGACGCATTTTATCATAGTTGGATTAATGGAAGCATTGACCCTCCTTTGACATTGTGATTCTATGACTCATAGAAGAATTTCATAGATGTTTTAAATCACAGTTCTTTAAAGAAGAGCTGATTATTTTCAGTTAAAAATATATTGAGTACATTTTAAAGTTAAAGGTAGAAGAAACAACTAATGATAATAAAAGCAGTGTTTACTCCAGTTGCCTCGTCTGTAGGCATTCTTATTGTTGGAACCCATTGACTCCATATTTGTGAACACAGACTCATCACTTGCACATGTCTGTATCCCTTTGTCTGACCTCTATTGTGAGACTCACAGTCATTTGTTCTTTATAGGTTTTTTTTTTCTTTCTAAGGCTATAGTTGTCCACAAAGCTGTCTGAACTTCTGAAAGCTTAGCAAGAGCAGTTGGAGAGGAGTGAAGTGTGTTTAATTTGATTCCATTTGCTGAAGGTAAAACTGACTCAAGTCAAGACCCTGTGGAGGGTGCAGGCATTTTTGGAAAGTGGTGAATGATGTTCTGCTCTGCAAATCTAGGCAGCACCCTTCTCCATTACATGCTCCATAGAATTAACTTATGTCAGTTAAAAAAAATCCTATTTTATTTGTCTTTGCCATTAAATTAAAAAAAAAATACTTAGTCTGATATTTTCTCTTGGGAAAAGAATCCTGTTTTCCATTATTTCATTTTTCAGATATCATTGTTTAGAAATATTTATATCTTCATCAATGCCTATCAGTAAAATTGCTATCTTTAACTTATTTATTAAGTTATTTCATGATTAATAGTTTTAAGAATTTGAAGGTCACCTCTGAAGCAGCATTTTTTCTTAGCTTTTGCAGATACTGCCTATAAGAGACAAAATAATTTAAATTGCAAAATGATCTTAATGATTAGCAAATGATTATGACACATGCTATTTTCTCTATGACTAAACAATTTTTTTAAAGATTTTATTTATTTATTTGACAAATACAGATCACAAGTAGGCAGAGAGAGAGAGGAAGAAGCAGGCTCCCCGCTGAGCAGAGAGCCCAATGTGGGGCTCCATCCCAGGACCCTGGAATCATGACCTGAGCCAAAGGCAGAGGCTTTAACCCACTGAGCCACCCAGGCACCCCCTTTCTATGACTAACCTATTAAACATAGTTTAAGAGGAACAGTTTTTACTCTAAACTTATTAGATCTAGCTACCATGTACAGCAACTTTGTTACAAGATTCATCAGAACTACAATGATGCAAAGTCACATGAACAGCAAAGAGAGTTCTGGAGGAGCAATATTCCCAGTGCAACGTGCATATGTGAAATAGAGGCAGTTATCTTTCCATCCACGCTGATAGAAGGAGGCTTACCATTTTCTTGATCTTAGACGTTTAGCCTTTCAAGGATTTCTCTCCTAGGAATAGATTTTTGTGAATTGTACTTCATTTGTACTCGTTGATATCCTCCTTAATTAATCTTTGTGTCACACACTCTCTAATCGAAATCAGTTTAATTAAGTAATTTTGCTTTGTTTGTCCCTCTATTTGAGTACCTGAATCCACTCGGAGTTCTAAATGTATCCAAACATTATGTAGCCTGCTCCAAATTAATAAGTCCACATTTATTGAACTCCTGCTGTATGCATTGCAGTGAAAGAAGTGGATTTGTTTCAAGGAAATGATAGATGCAATTGCTAACTTTATGCAACTCAGAAAGCAGCTAGAAAACAAGCATCAGATGTTCCAAAATCAATAAATTGTTACTTTTTGTGTGAAGAGAGAGTTGAACTAAAATTAAAGAAATTGGGGATCTAGTCTGGCTGTACTGAACTGTCAAGATACTGTGTTTTCTGTGCTATGCCTAATAACCCGGTAAAGGAATTGTACCTCTGAGCAAGAGTCGGTAGGATTAATGAAAGATTTCTGGTGCATAATGTGCTCAAAGTTGTTCAGAAGAAAGAGTGTTGTACACTTGCATGGGTTTAATATTGAACTTGGATGTTCCAGGGTTCAAAATAAAGCCGTATTTATACCTGGGCCTTAATTTGAATTTGTAAAACCTGAAGATTCAAGAGAGATTGCATTTTTAAAATTAGGCTTTCATTCACGATTTTTTTTTTTTACTTAAACATCTTGAGACTTATTTCTTCTATAAATTGAAAGAACCAGATAGTAATAATGTAACAAATTACTTGTCTATGGGACATTGTTCATTAAATGCAAAAAAATAGAAGTCATTAGGCCTATTGCTACCTCCACAATATATATAATGCTGATATATGATTTATTCTTCCAATGAGAGCTCAGTGGTTCTAATCTAGATGTGTATTTAAAATTCTTCTAAAACAGTTCACATTCTAAAAACAGTTCATGAATATATCATGAATATAAACTGCAGAGCAAGTTTCTTTTTTTTTTCTCTTTTCTTTTCTTTCCCTCCCACTCCCACCCCACTGATCCATGAAGAATTTAATCTCTCTAACCCTCTCACATCTCAGTAGATGATCTCACTTTCTACTGACTAGAAATTCTGGAGACATCAGACATAAGCCTTCTTGTTGTTATAGTGCTGTATTCTTCAGACACTGAGATTCAAAACCTTGAATTCATAGTGACATCTCCTTCTCATTCACGTTATTCTTCCCACTAAGCCTTGCAAAGCCTATTACCTAATAGGTCTTCATAATCCTTCTTTGTTGTTCTCCACTGCTCTGTCATGATAGTTTCATAAATACCTTTCAGCAGTCACCTTTCTGCTGCCTACTCCATTTCCATCAAGTGTGCACCTGTCAAATACTTCGAGTACCAAGCCCTATCCTTTCATGCTCTGGAACTAAACCTCCCACCCTATACATTGGTAAAACTGAACCGATCTTCCTTGGAAGGAGACTTATGCTTTCTTCTGGCATTGCCTAAGACTTTCTTATATCCTCCACTGTGTAATCTGTCCTCTTTTTTAATTGTGCAGTCAGCCCAGTGATTCTTTCCTCCTGCAACAAATCCTCCATGTTATCTTCTTTGCCCAAACTCTCAAAGAGTGTTACCCATTTCTCATAGTAACTTTCAATATCTGTCTAGAACCATAGTTTTCCATGTAATTTTTTTCTCTACTATTAGATGCTTAGTTATTTATGGTAAAGAACATTATTGTGTTTTCCCCAATGGCTCTTGAAGTCTAATGATAAGTATGACAAAATCACAGACAAAATATTAGCCCTCTGGTGTGTAAGTGATGAGAGGGATGAAAGTACTGTTGTTATAGGAGCGCAGAAGAGGGATATATAATTTGATCTCAGAGTTTGGAAAAACTTCTAAGAAGAGATCACACATAGACTGGAATATAATGAAAAAATGAAAATGAATGAAAGAATGAAAAGTGAAGTGAATGAAAAAGAGGATGCCAAATAAAGGAGGATGAGAAGAGTATTTTCAGCAGAGGGGATAACAGAAGAACAGGGGAGGATTGAGGCGTGAGACTCTGGTAGAGATTGCTATCAACAGAACTAAGTATATTGGTAGGAAATGCAAACAAATTAGACTGTTTGAACCTTGAGTTGATAATATGTGATCATAATATTGCATATTTGCAATGTTGGAGTGAAACCTTGGATGATATTATGTGATATATCTTGGACTTAAACATTTTGTAGTTGAAAGGAAGCCACTGAAGGTATGGGATTGGTTATGATAAAGGGATTTTAAAGACAGATGCATGTTTACATCATAGCTTTGCTACATACTCTGTGCCAGCGGGGGTGAAGAGAGTTCCTCATCTATAAGAGACACAGAATAATACTTGACTCATTATTAGAGAGTTAAATGAGATAAAGTAGATATAGCATCCTATGGGATGTTACGTAGATACTGGTTTTTTTCTCCATTGCTTAGAATAAATTTTAGCACAG
Organism: Lutra lutra; assembly: GCF_902655055.1. NCBI lineage: Eukaryota > Metazoa > Chordata > Mammalia > Carnivora > Mustelidae > Lutra > Lutra lutra. The sequence goes on from NC_062281.1 coordinate 137,695,477, forward strand.
TAATCTTTTTGAAGGAACCACAATGCAGGGCATAAGAAAAGGGGTCCTATGTTGAACTCTGTTGCCAACAGTGGCTTACATTTGAATTTTTCTTAGCTGTGTTTTTAGATTGAATTTTTATTTCTGTGAAAGTAGTGCATATTCATATTTTAAAAGTCAAAATATAATACAAGGTTTCCCACTGCTGTGTCAGAAGCAACCTCTTATAACTGTTAAAGCTGCTTCTTCCAGCACATCTTTTCATTTTTCTAAATAATATGCTTATTCTATTATTTGGAGATTATAAACCTGAGGCATTTCCAAAGAGTTAGAAATATAGAAGGTGAATTTTAGCTCTCCTACCCACTTCCCACTTATATGTATTCTCCCACTTGCTCTGTTTCTCTCTCTTACACAGTTGACCCTTGAACAATATGGGTCTGAACTGCATGGGTCCATGTATAGGTGTATTTTAAAATACAGTGCATTACTATAAATGTATTTTCTTCATGATTGTCTTAGTAACATTTTCTTTTCTCTATCTCAATTTATAAATTTTAGTTTAAAATACAGTATATAATATATGTAATTCACAAAATATGTATTGATCAACTGTTCCTATTAGCAAGGCTTCTGGTCAACAATAAGCTATTAGTAGTTAAGTTTCAGGGGAGTCAAAGTTATATAAGCTTTTCAACTGAGTGGGGGTTTGGTGACCCTAACCCCCACACTGTTCAAGGGTCAACTGTAATTGTGTCCCATTTTGAAGTTAAATGGATACTCATTGACCAAAATAACTGTGAAGATGGTTTACACCTGAGCTATATAGTATACCACTTACAACATTTTAAAAATAATATATTTAATGGGGTGCCTGGGTGGCTTAGTGGTTTAAGCCTCTGCCTTTGGCTCAGATCATGATCTCAGGGTCCTGGGATCAAACCCCGCATCAGGCTCTCTGCTCAGTAGGGAGCCTGCTTCCCCCTCTCCCCCTCTGCCAGCCTCTCTGCCTGCTTGTGATCTCTTTCTCTCCGTCAAATAAATAAAGTCTTTTAAAAATAATAATAATAATAATATATTTAATAAATGTCTTTTAATTTCACTTGCATGGCTTTTGTATACCTATATTGAAATTATCTGAAAACTTTAACATATCAGATGTTCTGTTTATTTTTCTTACAGACTTATATTGTTTCTATCCAGCAACTGTCTGTTGCTTCATGGATGCAGTATCCTCTTTTACTTCTCTGAAGTCATTAATGATGTGATTTCCCCCCCCAAATGTTCTGCTTTTTATATCACCCTGATTTTCTTGGTGTTTCTTTGTCAGTTTCATTATATTTCTCGCACGCTTGGTAATCCCTTCTGTTTATTAATACTAAAGAGACTAGGCAGCTGGTAGAGCTGTGTTTGGCTAGTTGGCTGCACTGTGGAATGGTTAAGTGTATGTAATTTGGTCATCTCTTAAGCAACCTCCAAATATCAAAATCTCTTGGTCATATCTTTGGGATGTGGCCCCAAGCTTTCTTCAAAGGAAAAAAAACAAAAACAAAAACAAAAACAAAAAAACTGACCTGTCACCTCCCTGGGATAAGACGAGAGCCTGTTTGCTGTTTTTCTGGTAGATGCATAGGGGGAAAAAGCTTTGCGTTTCAGTGTTATAAAGGTAAACTTCCCATTCCAATGCCTGTTTTCACTATAATGTCTTAACTACTGTTGAGCATGGTGTCCCTGACTTTGGAGTCTCTGGTTTAATATTCCTGGCTTCATAAGGTAGAGAAGTGTCTAAGTTATAGCAAATTTGAACCAATTATCTTTTTATTCAGCTCTACCCCCACTCATACTTTCTAAATGTAGTGCTTCCAATTTTTGAACCATTCTAAGGTTCTGTGGCTCAGATTATGTTGTTGGTTTTTGGTCGTACTCTCAGAAGGAAACTGATTTCCAGCCTTTTCTACTTTACTAAATCCCTAACCAGCCATCCACCAGTTTCCCAGCATCTAAAAAGTTTCTTCTCATCGATTGTTTTGTCTATTTTTTAATTCTCATTGTCCTTGTGGGTTATTCTTTATTGACATTTTAGTGTGATTGTGGGAGTAATTGAAGAGGCAGATACTTAATCTGGGACTTCAACCCCACATTTGAAAATTTCAAAATGCTTTTATATTGATCACCTCATTTGATTCTCACAACATCTGGAATGTTTCACAGATGGAGTAAACATTATCTTTGTTTTATAAGTTATGGAAACAGCTTCTTGAGTTGTTTTTGGTAGTTGTTTTAGGATCTTAATGTGGTCTTATCTTCAGTTCTCCTTCTAGTAAATCAGGGTCCAGGGTAGAAAATGTGGGCACATTATTGAAACCCCAGTGATAAATATGGGAAATGAAGGAATGAACCTTAACATCATGGCACAAATAAAAGTTCTCTTAAATTCTGAGAGTAGTCTACATTATTTTTACATCTAACTCTTCTTTACTCAAAGAGGATGAAACATTCTCCATATTTAAACTAAGTGATGGTTGTTGTTGAATCTCGTATATGTATGGCATCCCATGGATGTCAGGGTTTAGTATGGCCTGTACCTCCATCACCGTTATGAAGAAGCATTTGATTATGAAGCAAAAGGCTCCTACTTTATTAAGTGTTGGAGTTCATATGAAAGGCTCTAAGAAGAACACATCTTCTCTTAAAAACACCTTTGATAATGTAGGGTTATCAATTTAAGAGATGCTCATTACCAATAAGTTTAATATAGGCAACCTGTCTGGACTGTGCTATTGGTAACTCATTCCTCAAACCTCCCCCATCTTATTTGAAACAACAGCAGTAGCAACTGAGAAAATACTGCTTATGAAGAAATAAATTCTGGTAGATAGTGACATTAGATGTTGAATTTCAACATCTAATTTGTTGATGTACCTTAAAATGTATGTATCTTCTCCATTTTTTTAAAGGATGCTATCTTCTCCATTTTTTAATGATGCTATCTTCTTCTCCATTTTTTTTTCCTAGTTCTATTTCTTGAGATTCCTTTTTTTTTTTTTTTAACTTCTTTGTCACTATTTTTCTAGCATTTCGTCTGGTATTATTTTTAGAAAAGAAAATATTCTTGTACAATTTTTAATAACAAAACAGTAAAAGTGTACAATCTGATATGTACCCTGTGTTATATATAATATATATGATGTGGAAAATTCCATGCATTATATAAATATACAATAAATATATATATTCCAATGTTTATCTTACATTTAGTAGATATTTTTCATTTTAAAAAAATGAAAGTAGTTTAGATTAGGTCTTTTGAAAGGAATCTTTAAAGTGGTCAGCTAGAAAATCAGTTTTGGGGTATAGTCTTTGGCCATTTTTGAAACAGCCTACATATCCCTTCAGGCAAAGGAAGCATCTCAAAAAAAACATCCTTACTATTTTACAATCCTTGAAATCCAGGAACAAACAAGCACTCTTATTTTTTTATACTGCAGAATACATAGTATCCTATAATTGTTATATAAATTTTCCAGATTTAATTTGCATTTGAAAAAGTCTCCAAATAGATTAAGTACAGTGTCACAAAACTGTCTGAATTAAATGTTGTCTCACTATTTTTTAAAGATTTTTAAAAATTTAACCTAATCTCTATACCCAACGTGGGACTCAAACTCATAGCCCCAAGATCAAGAGTTGCATGCTCTATTGACTGAGCCAGTTGGATCCTCTTGTCTCACTATTTTTGAATGATTTATGTGCTATTTTTGAATGATTTATGTGAGCCCTGCAATTAAATTCATTGAAGAATATACTAGAAATATATGTGTTTATTTTTTCCTTGCTGACATTTCATTCAAAACCCATCTGTTGCTTTTAAAGTGTGGTATTGGGGCATCTGAGTGGTACAGTTGGTTAAGTGTACTACTGTTGGTTTCAGCTCAGGTCATGATCTCAGGGTTGTGAGATCAAACCTTGTGTTGGGCTCTGTGCTCAGTGCGAGTGAGCTTGGGTTTCTTTCTCCCTCTCCCTCTGTCCCCTTCCCCCCATGCTCACTGAGTGCTCTCTTTCTCTCTGAAGTAAATAAATAAATCTTTTTAAAGGCAGTGAGATTAAGTGTTTGAAAAGAAAGATTTCTATCCCAAAATTCTTAGTCCAAAGACAAATGCAAGTTTTAAAAAGAAATTTGCAAATTATTTGCAAACGCTCAGAAAGCGTTCGTTTTCAAAGTAACTTAAAAAAAAAAAAAAAACTGTATTAAATCCCAAATAGTGAAAGAGAGATAATTGTCTATAGCTGAGCTCACTCAAAAATATCCCACCAGCTCTTATAGCCACCAGCCAGTTTCCCTCAATCAGATTCAGTTATCAGGTGTTAAAAATAAATGGGATGGAAATCTTTCGGCTGGATTCAGTGTATTCCAAGTATGCATATCCATAGGAAATCTTCATAAATAGTAAATCATAAAAATCATAGTAAATGATAAAATAGTAAATCATAAAATAGTAAATAGTAAATCATAAAATCATAGTAAATCATAAAATAAAACAGTAGTGCTGAAATTTCAGAATACCGTCAAAGGCACTTGCCTCATTACTCTTTTGTCTCTTGGTTCATGTACATATTATATAAGCTGATGGGATCTGCATTGCATCAATGATCTACATTTGGATGGAATCTCATAACTGTGTTTCAAGGTTATGATGTGGTGTTGTGAGTTTTTGAAGTTAAGAATAAACAAAACAAAACCCATGCAAATATAAACTTTACTTTTGGAAGTTTTAGATTAATTCATTCTAGTTTTTGTACTTACACCTGTACCTTATAAATGTAAGGTGTTCAAATTTTATAATGAGTAAATATGACTATGGAGCCCAATACTAGATCACTAATAAGGACTCAATTTGTTAAGAACGTATTTGTTGAAAACCTAATGTACGTTGAGCATTCTGCTTGATGATGACCTCGAAAACAGTCAAAGGCTGTTTGAGAAACTGAAAATAATTGGTTTTCTCTTTGCAAATGTTGGGTGATTAAATTCACTGATATTCTCTTCCCCGAATAAGTGAATTTGGCTGCATGGTAAAATAAATATAATACGTGAAAGTTTTTTTTTTTTATTTAAATTTTATTATTTTTTTAAACATATAATATATTTTTATCCCCAGGGGTACAGGTCTGTGAATCACCAGGTTTACACACTTCACAGCACTCACCATAGCACATACCCTCCCCAATGTCCATAACCCCACCCCCCTCTCCCAACCCTCCTCCCCCCATCAACCCTCAGTTTGTTTTGTGAGATTAAGAGTCACTTATGATTTGTCTCCCTCCCAATCCCATCTTGTTTCATTTACTCTTCTCCTACCCCTTAACCCCCCATGTTGCATCTTCTCTCCCTCATATCAGGGAGATCATATGATAGTTGTCTTTCTCCGATTGACTTATTTTGCTAAGCATGATACCCTCTAGTTCCATCCACGTCATTGCAAATGGCAAGATTTCATTTCTTTTGATGGCTGCATAGTATTCCATTGTGTATATATATACCACATCTTCTTTATCCATTCATCTGTTGATGGACATCTAGGTTCTTTCCATAGTTTGGCTATTGTAGACATTGCTGCTATAAACATTTGGGTGCACGTGCCCCTTCGAATCACTACGTTTGTATCTTTAGGATAAATACCCAAAAGTGCAATTGCTGGGTCATAAGTTAGTTCTATTTTCAACATTTTGAGGAACCTCCATGCTGTTTTCCAGAGTGGTTGCACCAACTTGCATTCCCACCAACAGTGTAGGAGGGTTCCCCTTTCTCCACATCCTTGCCAGCATCTGTCATTTCCTGACTTGTTCATTTTAGCCATTCTGACTGGTGTGAGGTGATATCTCATGGTGGTTTTTATTTGTATTTCCCTGATGCCGAGTGATGTGGAGCACTTTTTCATGTGTCTGTTGGCCATCTGGATGTCTTCTTTGCAGAAATGTCTGTTCATGTCCTCTGCCCATTTGTTGATTGGATTATTTGTTCTTTGGGTGTTGAGTTTGCTAAGTTCTTTATAGATTTTGGACACTAGCCCTCTATCTGATATGTCGTTTGCAAATATCTTCTCCCATTCTGTCAGTTGTCTTTTGGTTTTGTTAACTGTTTCCTTTGCTGTGCAAAAGCTTTTGATCTTGATAAAATCCCAATAGTTCATTTTTGCCCTTGCTTCCCTTGCCTTTGGCGATGTTCCTAGGAAGATGTTGCTGTGGCTGAGGTTGAAGAGGTTGCTGCCTGTGTTCTCCTCAAGGATTTTGATGGATTCCTTTCTCACATTGAGGTCCTTCATCCACATTGAGTCTATTTTCGTGTGTGGTGTAAGGAAATGATCCAATTTCATTTTTCTGCATGTGGCTGTCCAATTTTCCCAACACCATTTATTGAAGAGGCTGTCTTTGTTCCATTGGACATTCTTTCCTGCTTTGTCAAAGATTAGTTGACCATAGAGTTGAGGGTCTATTTCTGGGCTCTCTATTCTGTTCCATTGATCTATGTGTCTGTTTTTGTGCCAGTACCATGCTGTCTTGATGATGACAGCTTTGTAATAGAGCTTGAAGTCCGGAATTGTGATGCCACCAACTTTGGCTTTCTTTTTCAATATTCCTTTGGCTATTCGAGGTCTTTTCTGGTTCCATATAAATTTTAGGATTATTTGTTCCATTTCTTTGAAAAAAATGGATGGTACTTTGATAGGAATTGCGTTAAATGTGTAGATTGCTTTAGGTAGAATAGACATTTTCACAATATTTATTCTTCCAATCCAGGAGCATGGAACATTTTTCCATTTCTTTGTGTCTTCCTCAATTTCTTTCATGAGTACTTTATAGTTTTCTGTGTATAGATTCTTAGTCTCTTTGGTTAGTTTTATTCCTAGGTATCTTATAGTTTTGGGTGCAATTGTAAATGGGATGGACTCTTTAATTTCTCTTTCTTCTGTCTTGTTGTTGGTGTAGAGAAATGCAACTGATTTCTGTGCATTGATTTTATATCCTGACACTTTACTGAATTCCTGTACAAGTCCTAGCAGTTTTGGAGTGGAGTCTTTTGGGTTTTCCACATATAGTATCATATCATCTGCAAAGAGTGATAGTTTGACTTCTTCTTTGCCGATTTGGATGCCTTTAATTTCCTTTTGTTGTCTGATTGCTGAGGCTAGGACTTCTAGTACTATGTTGAATAGCAGTGGTGATAACGGACATCCCTGCCATGTCCTGACCTTAGCGGAAAAGCTTTCAGTTTTTCTCTATTGAAAATGATATTTGCGGTAGGTTTTTCATAGATGGCTTTGATAATATTGAGGTATGTGCCCTCTATCCCTACACTTTGAAGAGTTTTGATCAGGAAGGGATGCTGTACTTTGTCAAATGCTTTTTCAGCATCTATGGAGAGTATCATAGGGTTCTTGTTCTTTCTTTTATTAATGTGTTGTATCACATTGATTGATTTGCGGATGTTGAACCAACCTTGCAGCCCTGGAATAAATCCCACTTGGTCGTGGTGAATAATCCTTTTAATGTACTGTTGAATCCTATTGGCTAGTATTTTGGTGAGAATTTTTGCATCTGTGTTCATCAAGGATATTGGTCTGTAGTTCTCTTTTTTCTCTGTATTGTTCCAATTTTAGTATATGTGCTGCCGAAGCGAGAACTGTAGTTCTCTTTTTTGATGGGATCCTTGTCTGGTTTTGGGATCAAGGTGATGCTGGCCTCATAAAATGAGTTTGGAAGTTTTCCTTCCATTTCTATTTTTTGGAACAGTTTCAGGAGAATAGGAATTAGTTCTTCTTTAAATGTTTGGTAGAATTCCCCCGGGAAGCCGTCTGGCCCTGGGCTTTCGTTTGTTTGGGGATTTTTGATGACTGTTTCAATCTCCTTACTGGTTATGGGTCTGGTCAGGCTTTCTATTTCTTCCTGGTTCAGTTGTGGTAGTTTATATGTTTCTAGGAATGCATCCATTTCTTCCAGATTGTCAAATTTGTTGGCGTAGAGTTGCTCATAGTATGTTCTTATAATTGTCTGTACTTCTTTGGTGTTAGTTGTGATCTCTCCTCTTTCATTCATGATTTTATTTATTTGGGTCCTTTCACTTTTCTTTTTGATAAGTCTGGCCAGGGGTTTATCAATCTTATTAATTCTTTCAAAGAACCAGCTCCTAGTTTCGTTGATTTGTTCTATTGTTTTTTTGGTTTCTATTTCATTGATTTCTGCTCTGATCTTTATGATTTCTCTTCTCCTGCTGGGTTTAGGGTTTCTTTCTTGTTCTTTCTCCAGCTCCTTTAGGTGTAGGGTTAGGTTGTGTACCTGAGACCTTTCTTGTTTCTTGAGAAAGGCTTGTACTGCTATATATTTTCCTCTCAGGACTGCCTTTATTGTGTCCCACAGATTTTGAACCGTTGTGTTTTCATTATCATTTGTTTCCATGAATTTTTTCAATTCTTCTTTAATTTCCTGGTTGACCCATTCATTCTTTAGAAGGATGCTGTTTAGTCTCCATGTATTTGGGTTCTTTCCAAATTTCCTCTTGTGATTGAGTTCTAGCTTCAGAACATTGTGGTCTGAAAATATGCAGGGAATGATCCCAATTTTTTGATACCAGTTGAGACCTGTGTAGGACCGAGGATGTGATCTATTCTGGAGAACGTTCCATGTGCACTAGAGAAGAATGTGTATTCTGTTGCTTTGGGATGAAATGTTCTGAATATATCTGTGATGTCCATCTGGTCCAGTGTGTCATTTAAGGCCTTGATTTCCTTGTTGATCTTTTGCTTGGATGATCTGTCCATTTCAGTGAGGGGAGTGTTAAAGTCCCCTACTATTATTGTATTACTGTTGATGTGTTTCTTTGATTTTGTTATTAATTGGTTTATATAGTTGGCTGCTCCCATGTTAGGGGCATAGATATTTAAAATTGTTAGATCTTCTTGTTGGACAGATCCTTTGAGTATGATATAGTGTCCTTCCTCATCTCTTGTTATAGTTTTTGGCTTAAAAACTAATTGATCTGATATAAGGATTGCCACTCCTGCTTTCTTCTGATGTCCATTAGCATGGTAAATTCTTTTCCACCCCCTCACTTTAAATCTCGAGGTGTCTTCGGGTTTAAAATGAGTTTCTTGTAGGCAACATATAGATGGGTTTTGTTTTTTTATCCATTCTGATACTCTGTGTCTTTTGATTGGGCATTTAGCCCATTAACATTCAGGGTAACTATTGAGAGATATGAGTTTAGTGCCATTGTATGGCCTGTAAGGTGACTGTTACTGTATATTGTCTCTGTTCCTTTCTGATCTACTACTTTTAGGGTCTCTCTGTGCTTAGAGGACCCCTTTCAATATTTCCTGTAGAGCTGGTTTGGTGTTTGCAAATTCTTTCAGTTTTTGTTTGTCCTGGAAGCTTTTAATCTCTCCGTCTATTTTCAATGACAGCCTAGCTGGATATAGTATTCTTGGCTGCATGCTTTTCTCATTTAGTGCTCTGAATATATCATGCCAGCTCTTTCTGGCCTGCCAGGTCTCTGTGGATAAGTCTGCTGCCAATCTAATATTTTTACCATTGTATGTTACAGACTTCTTTTCCCGGGCTGCTTTCAGGATCTTCTCTTTGTCACTAAGACTTGTCAATTTTACTATTAGGTGACGGGGTGTGGACCTATTCTTATTGATTTTAAGGGGGGTTCTCTGAACTTCCTGGATTTTGATGCTTGTTCCCTTTGCCATATTGGGGAAATTCTCTCCAATAATTCTCTCCAATATACCTTCTGCTCCCCTCTCTGTTTCCTCTTCTTCTGGAATCCCAATTATTCTAATGTTGTTTCGTCTTATGGTGTCACTTATCTCTCAAATTCTCCCCTCATGGTCCAGTAGCTGTTTGTCCCTCTTTTGCTCAGCTTCTTTATTCTCTGTCATTTGGTCTTCTATATCGCTAATTCTTTCTTCTGCCTCATTTATCCTAGCAGTGAGAGCCTCCATTTTTTATTGCACCTCATTATTAGCTTTTTTGATTTCCACTTGGTTAGATTTTAGTTCTTTTATTTCTCCAGAAAGGGCTTTTATATCTCCCGGGAGGGTTTCTCTAATATCTTCCATGCCTTTTTCGAGCCCGGCTAGAACCTTGAGAATCGTCATTCTGAACTCTTGATCTGACATATTACCAATGTCTGTATTGATTAGGTCCCTAGCCTTTGGTACTGCCTCTTGTTCTTCTTTTTGTGGTGAATTTTTCCGCCTTGTCCTTTTGCCCAGATAAGAGCATATGAAGGAGTGAGTAAAATACTAGAAGGATGGCAACAACCCCAGGAAAATATGCTTTAACCAAATCAGAAGAGATCCCAAATCATGAGGGGGGAGAAAGGGGATTAAAAAGAGGTTCAGAAAGACAAAAAAAAAAAAAAAAACACAATTAAAAGAAGAAAATGAATAAAGAAAAAATATAAAAAGGAAAAAAAAATATTAGATAAACTAGTTAAAAAACGTTAAAAAAGAAAAGGATAAAAGTTTAAAAAAATTTAGCAGAAGAAGAGGAAAAAAATTGAAAAAGGAAAAAAAAATTAACTGCAAGGCTAAAGAATCATGGGGAGAAAGCCATGAGCTCCGGCTTTGCTTTCTCCTCCTCTGGAATTCTGCTGCTCTCCTTGGTATTAAAACTGCACTCCTTCGTAGGTGAACTTGGTCCTGGCTGGATTTCTTGTTGCTCTTCTGGGGGAGGGGCCTGTTGTAGTGATTCTCAAGCGTCTTTGCCCCAGGCGGAGTTGCACCGCCCTTACCCGGGGCCGGGCTGAGTAATCCGCTCGGGTTTGCTTTTGGGAGCTTTTGTTCCCTGAGCGCTTTCCGTAGAGTTCTGGAGGACGGGAGTAAAGATGGCGGCCTCCCAGTCTCCGGCCCGGAGGAGCCAAGAGCCCGGGGCCTCACTCCTCAGTGCGCCCTCAGAGAACAGCGCCCAATTACTCCGGTCACCCTGGCCTCCGGCCGTGCTCCGAGCTGACCAACCCTGCGACCGGTTCAAGGTAACCCCGAGCTGAGAGTCACTCCTCGGCTCTGTCTCTGTCGCTGGCTTCCCCGTTCTAATACCTGTAAGCTCTGTGACACTCAGACACCCCTGATCCTTCTGCGACCCTGCGGGACCTGAGGCCACGCTGACCCCACGCGGGCTTCACCCCGGTTTAGCCTCTGGAGCGATGTCCCTCAGCGGAACAGACTTTTAAAATCCCGATTTTGTGCTCCGTTGCTCTGCCACTCGCCGGGAGCCGGCCCCTCCCCCCGCGGTCTATCTTCCCGTCGCTTTGGATTCACTTCTCTGCCAGTCCTATCCTGCAGAAAGTGGTTGATTTTCTGTTTCTAGAGTTGCTGTTCTTCTTCTCTTCGATCTCCCGTTGGATTTGTAGGTGTTTGCAATCTTTAGATAAGCTATCTAGCTGATCTCCCGCTACCTGAAGTAGTCTCAGCCTGCTACTTGTCCGCCATCTTGACTCCTCTCAATACGTGAAAGTTTTGAACTAGACAGATTTTAGAGATTATCTATTCCAGTCAAAGCCTTTGTTTAATAGAGAAGAAAAATCCATGGAGAATTGAAGGGACCTGGCTTCAATCACTTGGCTAATAGAGATCTACGAGTAGGAAACAGCCTAATACACTATGAGGATGTGGAGTTTGGGGTCAGGGATTTTTTTTCTTTTGCAGAGAATATATTTTGAGGAAAATTATGGGCTCTTACCTAATATTAGATAATGCTTGTGTTGATTCCGTTGTAAAGATCTAGGAGCTCCTGTGAAAGTAGTGTTAGACCTTACTTCAAAAATACTGTTTATTTCCAACTTTTGCATGAGAAATGGACAAAAAGGAATAGTTCATACAAGTGACAGAAATTTAGGTATATTCCATAATACTCTCCTATATCAGTATCACATTGTTCTTATCCAGTTTTCTGCATCTATTTAAGTTGTGATATTTTTAAGATCCTAAGACACAGCCTTGCCATATTATCACACTTCAGAGAACTGTGAATAATGGGATAAATACAAGAAGACAAAAGAAAGAAAGAAAATAGCCACTACCCACACCACACCTTCCCAAAAAAAAGCTTATATTGTTTTTCTTTCTACTTCTAAAGTTACATTAACTATATTCTGCCTTGCTACAGGAATACATTTAAAATTCTTTATATGATTCTTTTTTAAAAAAGATTTTATTTATTTAAGAGGGAGAGAATGAGAGAGAGAGAGAGAGCACGCGCACACACAAGAGGGGTAAGGTCAGAGGGAGAAACAGACTCCCCACCAAGCAGGGAGCCCGATGCTGGACTCGATCCCGGGACTCCGGGATCATGACCTGCTGAAGGCAGTCTATTAACCAACTGAGCCACCCAGGCGCCCATGATTCTTAAGACAAGTTTGAATTCCTCTTTTACATTTGTAATGCTTGTTCAATAAGTTACTTAGCATGTATCCATTAGGAAACAACCCTTTCTGGAATTGAGAATAATGACTAAAGAGTTGATACATCTTCTGCTAATGTTAGGTTTTCCACTAGACTCTCATTAGCATGAAGCCTTTCTTTGAGCACCAAACTGACTATGAATTACATTAGTGAAGGAATCATTGACACAAAGGGGAAAACATTCATTCTTAGTCTTTCTGGCTAGTTAAAGCTTCCAATAATTTTAGTGGAATTTGATTAAAAGATGGTGGAACACTATGATTCACTTACACACCTTTTAATAGATTGCCTGTATTATCCTATCATATTTATGGAATAAACAAAAGATACTGACCTCTGATATTGAATAAATTAATTCACATGTAAACATTTGCAAAAATAATATATCATCAACAATAAAGGAGACTAATTAAATAATTAAATAATTTTTAAATATTGCTAGTGAATCAGGACATATATTTATTACTTTCATTAATTTTACTGATTATTTCATTAGTGCTATATTCAAAGCTAATAAATGGTATGTTTAATTTTAACTATAATATAAATCTGTGGAATCCTTTTAGTTTGATAATTGAAATAGTTTTATTCAATAATCTATAAAAAGTTCAAAGAAAAAAAAACCCAGATTCAATACCATAGTTTAAAAACTACAAAAATTCGAGGTAGGGCCCATTCAGTAAGACATCTAATAAAAGATTAAATCAATAAAAAAAAAAAAACTACAAAAATTCAAAATATAGAGGCATGATTATTATGTCCTCTTTATTTACTCACTATCCCCTTTTATTTACTTATTTAATCATAATACCTGTTATTAATTAGGGCCTAATCTAATTTGGCTGAAATATTGTTAAGATAGGAAGATCTGAAGCATCTTTTAATGCCAAAGCAATGAACAATTTTATAGAGAACATCAACATGTCAGAATCAATAGTTATGATTATCCTGAGGAAACATGGTTAATGTTCATGGGACATATTCTTTAGACTAGATTGCTGAGACAGTGGTGTGAGTGTCTGCGGTGAGAAGATAAAGAGCTCCAGGTGAGTGGAGATGATGGTTTTGCTAAGTAATCTACTTCCTTGACTGCATTCTGTAAAAAAACTAAATTCCCCTGATAAAATTTCTTTTGCCCAATGAATGAATCAACTAAACATTACAGGATGAATATGAGAATAGACTCCCAAGGCACTGAAGAAAAGAAGGAAGAAAGAAAGAGATGGAGGGAGGGATGGAGGGCAGGAGGAAGGAAGGAAGGAAGAAAAGAAGGGAGGAAAGGAAGAGAGAGAAAGAGGGGAAGGAAGAATAGGAAAAGAAAGCAGAAAGAAATCATCCTGTTAATAGTGCAGACCCAGGAAGCCACAGACAAGGCATCAACACTGGATCCAGGAAGTCTCTTCAGGGCATCCTTTTAATCTCTATTCCCCTGTTGTTATGTTCTCTGCATATCCTTCCTAATGAAGGTGAGAATTGTCTCATTCGTATTTATCACAAACTTGGCATCTGCTTTTATCATCTCCTGTGATATATATTTTTCTAAGTAATGGAGAAAAAAAGATAATAATCATTCACTTTTTCCCCCAAGTAATTTTCAAATATTGCTTAAGGATAAGTGTTTCAAGTAAGATTTTTTTTTGTCCTGTCTTTCTGCGTGGTATATTAAATCCTAGTGGCTTCTGGATTAAAATGAAAATGTGTATTAATTTCCAAATGTGGTGGCTTAAAACAGTAGAAATGTATTCTTCCAGAGCCTGGAGCCCAAAAGTTCAAAATCAAGGTCCAGTAAGGTGGTGCTTCCTTCCAAGACTCTATGGGAGATAATGTCCTTTTCCTCCTGCAGAACTTGGTAGCTCCAGCTCTTCCTTAGCCTCTGGAAGCAGCCTCTGCCTCCTTTATCACTTTGCTTCTTCCTCTTCTGTCTGTCATATCTTCCCTATATATCTCTTATAAGAACACTCATCATTGGATGTAGAGCCCACCTGGACAGTTTAGGATGATCTCTTCATCTCAAAGTGTGTAACTTAATTATATTTGCAAATAACTATTTTTTTTCTAAATAAGGGAACATTACTAGCTCTAGAAATTAGAATAAGAACACATCTTTTTGGGTCTAGATTTTGTTTAGTTTGTTTAAAAATCTTTCCTTTTGTATGCACTTGAATGAGATGTAATCAGTATAACCATTAGAGGCATTAGAGCAAAAGTACTGAAAACATCAATTTCAGAATGAGATGGACCTAGATTTGAATTACAGTGTCTATCACTTAGTACTATGTGGCATTAGAGTACATAATTTCAACAGCAGAAAAAAGATATAAAATACAGAATTCTAGGTACCATGACAGTAGTCCAAAGGTTTCAAATATGGTATACATACCTTTAGAATACATGATTTTCTAAGGGCTATGTAGGCGCCTATAGTTTCAAACAATTTCTTGGTCTTAAATTTTCATATGTATTATTTCCTAAAAGTGGTCTGATGGAGGACAGGTGTGTGTTTGGTCTGGTTCCAGTTTCTATCTCAAAGACTTATGGTGAAAATTGACATAAGATAATATGAAATTTCTAGTACCATGTCTAGACACTAAAAATGGTCTGAAAAATACACTTGTGGCAATTTTATAGTACCTAAAATATGTTAGTATTACCATTTGTTTTTTTAATTGACATACAAAATAACTTAGTATCTATTGAGCGTATGATCCTTGCATGACATACATATTTGTATTCTCCCAAACTTTTGTAATTACAAAATTATCAGTTTTTGTTTATCAGAAATTTAAAATTATAAGAATATCAACAGAATTAATTAGGAAGTGCAGAAATAAGACAGATTTCTATTTCTCACAATGTTGGAGTTGCCAGAGCTCTATTTGTTAGATGTTAAGTATATATTAAATTATTTGTTATATAAATATTTATGGGACACCTGTTATTCAAGATACTGTTTAAAACTATGAAAGATACAAAATGAGACATAGTCTCTATACTTAAGGAGCTTATAAAAGATAGGATGCATTGGGCAGCCTGGGTGGCCCAGTTGATTAAGCGCCTGACTCTTGATCTCAGCTCAGGCAGGTCTTGATCTCAGGGTCGCTGAGATTAAGCCCTGTGTTGGGCTCCACAGGGGCATGGATCCTACTTAAATTGGAAAAAAAAAAAAAGTTAGATGGATTAATATAGACAGAGCAAAGTAAAATGTGATCAGTAACAGAAATACTATATACCTAAATTCACAAAGAAAAATATTTTAATTTCATTTATAAAAATGAAAATATTTAAAAATTACTTAAAGTACTAAAAAAAAACTACAAAAATTCAAAATATAGAGGCATGATTATTATGTCCTCTTTATTTACTCACTATCCCCTTTTATTTACTTATTTAATCATAATACCTGTTATTTTTTTTACTTTTAAATGTTATGATTTATTAATTTTTAAGCCCTTTTCTTCTTTGAGCAGTATAGCTTCACAGCAAAGCGAAGAGGAAGGTACTGAGATTTCCTATATACTTACTCTATGCCCAAGACATGCTAACCACCTACTATTATTAACATCCCCAATGAGAGTGATACATTTTTTACAATGGATGAACCTACGTTGATACATCATTATCTCTCAAAGTCAGTAGTTACGTTAGAGTTCACTTTTGGTGTTGAACATTCTGTGGGTTTGGAGAAAGGTATAATAACATGTATCCATCACTATAGTACCATACAGAATATTTTCACTGCCTAAAATCCTCTGTGCTGTGTTTATGTTTTCGTCCCCCATTCCAACCCCAGCTAACGCCTGTAGTTTCGCCTCTTCCAGAATGTCACAGAGTTGGAATTATATGGTATATAGCCTTTTCAAGTTCGCTTCTTTCACTTAATAATAGGAATTTAAAGTTCCTTCATGTTTAGGTTTTCTTTCTATGTAATCTAGCAGTTTTGTATTTTTGTGCTTCATATTTAGGTCTATGATCTATAATGAGTTAATTTTTGTGAAGAGTGGAAGGTCTGTGTTTAGTTGTTGTTGTTGTTGTTGTTGTTGTTGTTGTGTGTGTGTGTGTATGTGTTGTTGTCCAGTTCTGCCAGCATCATTTGTTGGAAGAAATTATCTTTCCTCCATTGCATCACCTATGTTCCTTAGTCAAAAATTAGTTAGCCTTCATATGTGCATCTGTTTTGGTATTCTTCACTTTGTTCTTTTGATCCACTTGTTTATTCTCTCATCAATACCATACTTTCCTGTTACTGAAGCGTTATAGTAAGTTTTGAAGTCAGGTAACACCAGGATTCCAACTGTGTTCTTTTCCTTCAATAACATATTGGCTATTCTGGGTCTTTTCCCTCTCCATATAAATTTTAGAATCAATTTGCCTATAATTTGCTAAAACTTTGATTGAAATCACATTGAATCTATAGATCAAATTGGAAAGAATTGAGATCATGAAAATATCGAACCTGTAACATCTCTCCATTGATTTGGTTCTTATTTGACTGCTTTCAATCCCAGGACCCTGGGATCATGACCTGAGCCGAAGGCAGAGGCTTTAACCCACTGAGCCACCCAGGCACCCCAGATCTGTCCATTTCTGAAAGAGGGGTGTTGAAGTCCCCATCTATAATAGTGGATTCATTTCTTTATCTGTAGTTCTATCAGTTTTTGTCTTATATTGTTTATCCTTCTGTTAGTGGGCTTCTTTTTTTTTTTTTTTAAGCCATTTTATTTATTTATTTGACAGAGAGGGATCACAAGCAGGCAGAGAGGCAGGCAGAGAGAGAGAGAGATGGGCAAGCAGGCTCTCCACTGCGCAGAGAGCCCGACGCGGGGCTCAATCCCAGGACCCTGAGACCATGACCCGAGCCAAAGGCAGAAGCTCAACCCACTGAGCCACCCAGGCGCCCCTGGTGGGCTTCTTCATATAATGTCTCCTCAGGGAATTGACCCCTTATCATTATGTAATGTCCCTCTTTATCCTTGATACTTTCTCTTACTTTGAAGTCTCTTTTGTCTAAAATTAATACAATTACTTCTGCTTTCTTTCAATTAATGTTAGCTTGGTATATTTTCTTTACTTACTATTAATCTCTATGCCTTTATATATAAAATGGGTTTCTTGTTAGAGAGCATTTTGTTTTAGTTTGTTTTTTGGATTAACTCTGACATCTCTGTGTTTTGTTCAGTGTCTTAGACCATTGGTATTCAAAGTGAATGTAACTGATGTAGTTGGATTGATATTCACCATATTCATTACTGTTTCCTATTTGTTGCCCTGTTCTTGGTTCCTAGTTTTGACTTCTACTCTTTTTCTTTCCTTTGTGGTTTTAATTAAATAATTTATATTATTATATTTCTCTCCTTTCTTAGCATCTTAGTTATACTTCTTATTTTACTTTTTAGGCTGCCTTAGAATTTGCCATGCACATTTTCAGTTAATTCGAGTCTACATTCAAATAACACTAGACCTCTTTTCAGGTAGTGTATCATATAATAAAATAATGCTAACTCCTTTCTCCTACCCTCATTGATGTCATTCACATATATATAAATATATATGTATAACATTATTGATATATCTGCACAAGTATGTATATAATTGTTACTATTATTTTGACCAAACTGTTATGTGTTAGATTAATGAGGAATAAGATAAATAAAAGTTTTTGTCTTACCTTTATTCATTCCTTCTTTTTTTTTTAAGATTTTATTTATTTATTTGACAGAGATCACAAGTAGATGGAGAGGCAGGCAGAGAGAGAGAGAGAGAGAGGGAAGCAGGCTCCCTGCTGAGCAAGAGCCCGATGCGGGACTCGATCCCAGGACCCCGAGATCATGACCTGAGCCTAAGGCAGCACTTAACCCACTGAGCCACCCAGGAGCCCCTATTCATTCCTTCTTTTGTGCTCTCTCATTCTTTATGAAAATTCATAGCTGACCCTCACTCACTCTCCCTCTCTGTAAAGAACTTTTTATTTTAACAATTATTACAAGATAGGTCTGACAACAAATTACCTCAATTTGTTGTTGTGAGAAATCTGTTTCTTCTTCATTTTTGAAGGTCAGTTTCACAGGCTAAAGAATTCTAGGTTGGTGATTTTTTTTTCTCTCTATACTTCAAATATTTCACTCCACTTTCTTCTTAGTTGCATGGTTTTTGAGAAAAAGTCAGCTGTACTCTTATTATTATCACTCTATTTGTAGGCCATTTTTGTTTGTTTGGTTTGCTTTCCACCTCTAGCTTTAATCAGCACATTTTCTTTATCTTTGATTTTCTGCAGTTTGAAAATGATATGCCAAGCTACAGACTTGTTTTGTTTTGTTGTGTTTGCTTTATTTTGTTTTTGTATTGTTTTTCCTTTTGTTTTTGCATTATCCTGTTTGGTGTTCTCTGAACTCCTTGGATCTGTGGTTTGGTTTCTGACATTGATTTGAGGAAATCTCAGTTACTATATTTCAAATACTCCTTTGTTTCTCTCTCTCATCTCCTTTTGGTACACCCATGATTTATGTTATCCCTTTTGTAGCTGTCTTACAGGTATTTGGATATTCTGCTCTGTTTTTATCAGTATTGTTCTCTTTACTTTTCATTTTTAAAGGTTTCTATTACTATATCTTCAAGCTCAGACATTCTTCCCTCAACCATGTCCAATTTACTAATGAGCCCATCAAAATCATTCTTCATTTCTGTTACAGTATTTATTTATTTATTTTCATCTCTAGCATTTCTATTTAGTTCTTTCTTTGGATTTCCTTCTCTCTGCTTATGTTGCCTATCTGATCTTGCATGTTATCTACTTTATCCATTATGCCCTTGAGCATATTAATCAGTGTTGTTTTAAATCCCCCCTCTGTAATTCCAATATCCCTGCTTTATTTGGGTCTGATGCTTGCTCTGTCTTTTTAAATAGTTTTTGTTGTTGTTGGTTTATTTGTTTGTCTTCTAGTATTTATCATACATTTTTTTCTTGGTAGCCAAACATGATGTAATGAGTAAATGGATTATTTTAAATAGGGTTTTGGAAATGTGGTGGTAAGGTAGTGGGGAGTGGGAAGTATTCCATAGTCCTTTGATTAGGCTTCAGGTTTTTTTACTGACCCTATGTCTCTGGACTGTGAACTTCAGAAATGTTTCTCAGTGTCTCCCTCCTACCCTCACTTACGTGGTATACAATATCTAGAGTGCTCTAGGATTGAGTATTTACTTTCTCCCACATAGAAGGCTAGAGTGGGCTGAAATAGAATATTTCCCTTCTCTTTCTTCAAAGCCTAGGACTGATTGGTTGGCATTTCTGTTTCTCCAGATCAGTTAGGCTCTGAAAAAACCCCAGGGAGGCTATGCTCTGGTTAAATAAAATTTCTCTTAAGGGAAGACATTGTTAAGAACAACAAAATACTCTGGCATATTTCACAATGGTTCCTTTTCCTCTCTCCCTGCTAGAATCACAAGGACATTTTCTTCACTATTACCAGAAGAATCTGGTTGAGCACCTGGAGATAAAGCTCACAGAAGTATGGGGGTGTTCTTATGATTGGGTCCTCCTCAACTTTTTTTACTCTTAGACTGTCCATGCCATGTTTCCAGCAATTTGCCAGTTGCTGTTTCCATTTTCCCACCTTGACACTGGTTTCCCCAGTGTTTTCAATCCTTGGGTTCCTGCTCTGCTGAGCTATGATTTTTTTGTATTTACCTATATGTCTCTCCAATTTTGGAGGCAGTGGTTTGCCTTTTGTCCTCACTTTCTCATAGATGCAAGGAAAATTGTTGATTTTTCAGTCTGTTTAGCTTTTTACTACTTGCTGTGAGGTAGTGACAGCTTCCAAGTTCCTTACATGTGGAACTGAAGATGAGAGGTTATATAGTAACATTTTTATATTTTTGAGGGAGGATATATTGAATTTACCAAGAGATGCATCTACATGCTATTTTAAATAAAAATAAGGATCACAAAAAAAGTACTTAGGAAAAAAATTAAAACATAATAACTTTTTTGCCAATACTTGATCTCTTGAAAAGAAGATTTAAAATTAATTTTTTAGAAATAAAATCTTCCTCAACAAAACCATTTTTATTTTGGCACGTACCTTTTGTGTGTGTGTGTGTGTCCAGATAATAAGCAAACAGACTCAGAGAAATCTAATAGAAAGACAGTTTATGAGAAACTGCATAAGGACTATAGGGTAAAAATAGAGTAATAGAAATGATTAAAATGTTAGCTTTGTGTGTTTTCTCATTTTATTATAATTTGAGAGAAAATGATATAATTTAAGTTTTAAACACTTAACCTTTCCTATATTTTTTGATCTGTTCACTCACCTCTGCAAGTGAATCTTGTAATAACTCTTGAGACTGTGGAAAACACTATTGTTTAGTTTTATAATTTAAAATTGTATTTAATGTGTTTCCATTTTCCAACCAAAAAGCAGCAACAAACTAAAGTATACAACATATCCTAAAGGGAATAATCAACTGGGTAAGAAATATTACTGAAAGCCTCTGTATTCAATTCTGCCTCATAAATTAACCTTGGTTTCTGTTGTATCCAAAAAAAAAAAAAAAGAAAAGAAAGAAAGAAAGAAACTTCATAACATCCAAGCATATACAGGGACTAGCTAAATATGTAATACCTATGGGATGAGACATAAAATTGTAGTTGTTTTACAGATTTTGAAATTTACTCTAGAGAGACAAACACTAATACTGCCAGTCTGTGGAGAGTGACCTTTTTCACACATCAAAAAAAAACAAACAAAATTTAAGACATAGACAGAGAGAAAAAATATACCCAAAGTTAGGTATTCCCAAGTTCTTCCTAAAGAGATATAAAATGGATGTAATATGGCAGACGTATTTGTGAAGAAAGAGCATACAAGCAGAAGAGTTTATTTTGTTCTTAGTTTCTACTTTTCATTCACCTCTGTCTCTCTTTCTCTCTCTCTCTCTCTCTCTCTGTGTGTGTGTGTGTATTTCTCTCTCTCTTTCTACAGACATGTGCATACATGCATATGGGAGGTGGGGATGGTGAATTATCTGTATCTTCAGGTATTTTACTTTGTAGATATAGGTGTCCTAACTTGGTGTCTATTTATATACCTGCCATTTCTAATTTGAAAAGCTTTATAATACACCAGTAATAAATGCATTCATAACCACATCTTCTCTAATCACTACAGTGCCTGTACTGCTATTTGGCACTCATTAGCTGAAACTGCCATTCACCTATAATTTATGACTAGCATACAATTATGTGCTAGCACTACTCCAAGTGATTACTACACTGCATGTTTTTCAGATAATGGCATGCAACACTCCATGATAAATTGTACTGCAATGGATAGTTCATTTTTATCATTTACTCTATTATTTTCCTTAAAACAATCTCAAGAGAATTATATTGAAATGTGAGTACCTTCTTAAAGTAAGATTATCAGGTCAATGCTGTTCTTAAACAAAGAAAGGAGAATTGCATTTAGGGAAGGAAGCAGACTTAGTTTTAACATATTCATTTGAAAATATTCTTTATTAGAAATATGCAACTTTAAGGACAGAATTTGATCTTTTTCCTTAAAAGTATATGATCATATTTTGATTAAAGACTGACAAATGTATTTAGTAATTCTACAATAAAATTAAACATTTTAATATTGAAGATCATGAGGTATACCAATGGATAATTGGAAAAAAAATTACAAAGTATAAGCTTAGGCACAATGCTTTACAAATTAAAGTATTTTGAATTTTTGAACACTTTTATCTTGTTACATAGCCAGTATTTTCACAGTAGTCCTAAGAACTAACATTAATTGTTTACTCTGTGTCAAGCAAAGTACTGCTTTAAGTATTGTACAGATACAACCTCATGTAATTCACATAGAAACTTGTAGGTTCATTACTACTATACTAACTTTACAAAGAAGGAAAAGAGACATGGAAAATTTGGGTAGCTTACCCACAAGCACACCTAGAGTGCATGGTTGTATTCATTTTCTAGGACTGGAATAACAAAGAACCACAACCTGGGTTTCTTGGCAAACAAACAAATCCAGAAATGTATTATTCTGTCAGAACTATGGAGGTTAGAAGTCCGAATTCTAGGTGCTGACAGGGTCACTCTACCTCTGAGGGCTGTAGGCAAGAATCCTTCTTTGCCTCTCTCAGTTTCTGATGGCCCCAGGCACTCCTTGGCTTGTGGCAGCATATTTGAATCTCTACCTCTTCCTTCACATGTCCTTCCTTATGTGTCTTTCTGTGTTCTCTCTTTTCCTTACAAGGACACCAGTTATTGGATATTACCCCACAACCACCCCACTGCCCAAGTCCAGGAGGATTCCATCTTAAGATCCTTCACTAATTGTATCTGTAGAGACTCTATTTCTAAATAAGGTCATATTCTGAAGTTCTGAGTGGAATTGAATTGTGTGTGTGTGTGTGTGTGTGTGGTGGGGGTCAGGGGGGCTCTATTTACTCCACTTCAATGGTAAAACTGGAGGGTCTATTCAAATACAAATATACCCTAGAGTCTGTCCCCTTAAATATGTGTGATTGCTCCGGGTTCTGTACTTACAACATTTCATTTAATAACCATTTCAAGTACCTGGGTGATGTTCTCTCTCTTTGACATGTAAGAATGCCCAAGGTCATGTGTCACAGAGCAGCATTTAAATTCAGAGTGAATTTTCTGAAACAAAATTGTGCTGTTACCCTTCTTAAATATGTGTTTATGCATCCCTATAATCTTTAGAATAAAAACCAAATTCCTTGATGTGATTTTTGGACTCCACCAGGATCTGGCCTCTGCCTTCTTCAGCTCATGTCTGCCTTTCCCCTCCTAAACACTACTCATCCTGGCCTCCAAGATTTCCCCAGCCTTGTTCTCTCTGCATATAAAACTTTCTGCCATCCTTTTCTTCTGCCTATACGTAAGGTCTCACTTTGCCACTTCTGTTGGGCAGTCCCTTCCGATAACCTGAGGTAGGGTTGGTGAACCTCCTGTGGGCTTCCATAGTAATCTAGGCAGCACCTACACTACCAGCTGTTGTGTCTTGCTATGATTGCTTATTTAAGTTGTGGAAGTTTGTAAGAGCAAAGCTCACAACTGTGTATTCCCCGCTGCATTTTCAGTATGTCAGTAACTGACACTCAAAAGTATGTTTAAAGAATACATGAGTGTAATGAATGAAAAAGTGAAGGCAGAGTATGTTTATGCATGGGATAAAGCAGGGGCAGATAACTGCCTCATAATTCATGACTCAGTGTCTTCATCTTGTTCCAAAAAGGTTTAATCTGATTGCTTGGTGCACTGCTCCTCAAGAAAGAAACACATCTGGGCTTCCAGTGAGCAGCTGACTATCAAAACAATGTGCTCTTTCTTCATGAGTCTAGGACTCCCTAATCATCCTCTAAGAATTCAGGGAGACTACTTACATTTCTTTCTCCACTTGCCCCCACTTCAGTGGTAAGTGTTGAAATACAGTGACAAACATGTGGAGGCAAGTAATGTTTTGTTTTGTTTTTTTTTTTAAGTAATGGTTTTAATGACAGGAGAGTCGTGACTGAAAAGGCAATTGAGATAGTTGCTTGCTTATCACCCTGCCTGCACCCTGGGATTTCACAAAACCTAAACTCAACCCCATGCTTCCTAATGCATTCGCCAAAGTCACATGGTGACAGAGGCAGGGCAATGCTGTGTCACAGTATTTCAACTGAAGAACCTCAAATGTTAGAATATGATGGTGTATATCTACCACCTGCTGTCCTAGATGCATGATGCAGCCACCCAGCATGGCAGCTCTCATTTAGAATTCATGCAAAGCATTTTACCAGGAAACAAACCACCTTTCCTACGGCACAGTGCACCATTTTGAAACAACATGAAATGCACAGCTCAGAAAGCAGTTTTCCATGAGAAAAACATTACCACTCAAAACAGGGCCTCAGATAAATTTATTTCTTGCCAATAATAATAATAATTGTCATCGTGTAGTGTCTGAAGATCTAATGTGCAATTGTGTGTAATGCAACCTAGATGTTTCCAATTAGAAAGTACATCAGACTTAGAGAGGGACAATCTAGTCTTTCCAAAAACAAACAAAAAAAGCTTTTGGAGCATTCAGTCTTTATTTAGCAGTTTACTTTGAAAATTTTTCCTATGCCAAGTTTGGTAAATCTTTCTTCCTAATCGCATTGTTAAGCACAAGAAGGATTATTCCACATCTAATGAAGACTGGGAATTTATGAACTAAATGTCAGTTCCTTAAGATTTTTATGTGTTCTGTTCATTGGTATATCCTGTGTCTAAAACTAGTCCATAAAAGTTACACAATGTATATTTAAATAAATACACATATATAGAGAAGAAATGTATTATAGCTTTAACTCATTCACTGACTACCACGGGTCAAATATCCCAATGTCCTTTTTTAAAAATTCTTCATTACTCATATCAACTTCCGAATCTGGTATTCACCATTTGAACCTAACATTATGTATGTTATTGGGGTGTTGTGTCACACATTAATTGAGGATTGAATCACTTTAGAAGTTTTTGTTTCAGTGAAGGGTTGATGGAAAGTCTAAGTGACACGTCCTAGTTTCCTTCTACTAGTGCAATTTGAATATTTTCTTATACAAATTTGGTTTCTAAAAGGAAAGTTGATAAAGTTACAGAGTTGTTAGAGCAGAGAGCTGAAGTGATTGTTGGCAGGCTAAGAGTGAAAGTGGTATCCTTTAAAACATATTTGTTTAAAACATAACAATCTGAGGGGTGCTTGGGTGGCTCAGTTGGTTAAGTTTCTGCCTTCAGCTCAGATCATGGTTCAGGGACTGAGCCCCAAGTCCAGCTTCCTGCTCAGCAGGAAGTCTGCTTCTCCCCCTGCCCTTCACCCTGCTTTCTCTCTCAATCTCTCTCTCAAATAAATAAAATCTTAAATAAATAAATAAATAAACAAAACATGACAATCTGAGAAATTAGCTTGGCTTCCTTAATGTTGTTCTCGATAGTTACAAAGAAGTGTAGTCTGGCTATTTTTCAAGCTGTCTCAGCTGCCAATCACATACATTACTACAAAATGGTTTCCTACCTCAGCATATGAATCTTTGAGTAAAATACAAAATTAGTATGTGATTCAGAGGCTATCGCATACAATCATTAGAGATAACCCTTTACAACCACTCCTGTTCCAGTCACATGATTTTTAAGAAAATAATATAATGTATTGCAAACATTTGCTTTATGTGCTTTATGAAGAAATGTAGCCACCTATGGATTATTTACATTTGAAGTAAAAGATGGAAAGGAAGGAGAAATAATGGCTAGTACTATACTGTGGATGTGTGTATATATGTATTTTATTTTTTGTCTTTTTTGGAGTTTACCAAGCCAAAGTTTTTGATCATATGGGTGGATATACTCTTCATTTTTTATAGGTATATTTATGATGGCAGATGGACTTGCTTTGAGATAAAACTCTAAATTTAAAAAATATAATAATGTATGATATCCAGTTATTCAACTTATCCATGTCATTAAAAGACTCCCTAGTAAGATCTGATCATATTTCTTTAAAATTCAAACTTAATGATTTCTCCCACCCTGCAAAGTCTGTGGTGATATAAAATGTATATGCACCATTGTCTGGGAGTACCATAGAAGAAAAATTATCAGTGTTTTTGGATGATGGTCGAATTGAATTGCCCTGTTTTCTTTCCTGGTCTGCTTACTATGAGCAGGAACACCCAACACGAACTCTTCTCACCGTCATAATCCATTTATTACAGAGTTGTGGCATTTATTTGAATTTTGCAAGTATAATATCAGTTCTTCATTCATTATTTTTTCATAAGTGCATCTTAGTGTAATAATCCTCTGCTCTCTGCTCTCATGTTTTTGTCAGAACCTATTACATCAGTAAAGAAATCTTTGTTTTTTTCCTTAGCTTCAAAGCTCATTTAGTTTTTCTAAAACTGAAACAAATGCAGCTAATTATTCCTTGACCTGTATTAACAACCCAGCTGGTGGAACCCAAATTTAGCCTACTGAATATAGAATTATAATAAAATTGACTTGCACCCTTCTTCCAAGTTGTAAGCATGTTACATATTATGAAGAATTTTAAAAGCTACTTATTTTTTTGATCCTTAGATATGATCGGCTACTTTTCTATGGTCTCAAACCGTATGTTGCTTTTTAACTCCTTTAATATCTGTTTCTCTGCCACAGAGCAGAAAATCAGAGGGGAGAAGTTACCATCTGCATTGGCTGTCATCACCTGCAGGAATTTTTGACTTGTCTGCTGAAGTGATTGAGGCAGGGTTGATTTGCAGATGCCTTTGTTTCACTGAAAACTCAGTGTGTGAGATCTTGTATGCACTTCAACTCTTCAAAAAGCCACTTAATCCTTTTAAGTAAGTTACTAACAAAGAGAAGTTTATTATTGCAAAAACTCTTGGAAAACCAAATATAAGGCATATTTCTAAACCAGCTTTTGAGGAATTTTGCAGAGTAGGTGTAGAAAAAGAATATAGCTCAAATATATATGGGCAGCCTTAAGTAGCCACGTATTCAGTTTGCTTGAAGGAACACTTGGATTTATTCCCTTTTTTCTCATAGTACATGAAATTCTAATACTTAAGACATTTTTTTCATCCATGCACATACTGAAAGAAAATGGTTGCTTTAGACAAAGGCATGTGTTAATTATTTAATATTTAAAATCTTAATGTGGGTAAGTTTGCCAGGTTAACTAGCTGTCATTTGAAGAGGCAGTTTTGCTGTAATGAAAGTTACCTACTTTTGAGGAGGTACTAACAATCACGAGGCACGATTATTTTTAAACTAAAAAAGCCTGGACATATATTTTTAAATTTGAGACCATAACATTATTTCTGGAATCTACTTATACCCGATATTAGTTGCATGCATGAGGGGAATTATTGAACTTTTGATGGCATAGTTATTAGCATTCTACATCAATATTTTGCAATTAATGAATGAAGCAACAAATACAGTAATGTAAATACTCCTAGATTGACCATTTTTAGCACATGGCATACTACAGAAGCCCAGGAAAACATCGATGCTGTTATAACCTCTTACTCTCTAACCATGCTAAAGGAATATTACTTTTTTTAAAATGTGTTATCAGGATCAAATGAACTTGGTGTCTATAGGGGTGAGAAAAATTAACCTCTCAAAACAGTTTCCAGGTGATTTGGATCTGAGTTCAATACTTATTTCCCAAATGTAGCTTTCTAAATGCTAATTTATTATATTGGATTCTGTTTGGAAGGTTAATATATTCTTAATCAAAAATGAATCTTTATATTAAACATGGGAAATGATATATAAAATCCCAAGTTACAAGAGAGAATGGGTATATGGACAATCTACGTATTCTTTTTTTAATTTTTTGTTTTAAAGATTTTATTTATTTATTTGACAGAGAGAGATCACAAGCAGGCAGAGAGGCAGGCAGAGAGAGAGGAGGAAGCAGGCTCCCTGCTGAGCAGAGAGCCCGATGCAGGGCTCGATCCCAGGACCCTGAGATCATGACCTGAGCCGAAGGCAGCGGCTTAACCCACTGAGCCACCCAGGCGCCCCCAATCTACGTATTCTTTAACACTTCTCCATGAACAAAGAAAGCTCATCACGCTGATCTTCACCAAACTTCCAGTCAAAGAATGGATCCTAGGTCTAGAGTGTATAATCAGTCAGGAAACTAAAGGGAAATCAGACATCCCTTTAGAAGTTAAGAAGGATTCCTCCAAAGCACATTCCCAAAGGATATTTTCAGATCAGATTGTCTCTCCAAAAAAAAGTGTTGGGGTAGTTCTACAATTGAATTAGTTTTGGAAACCCTGTAATACTTTATTCCCAATGGAAGATTTAGAATGCACATTGGCAATTCCACTACATTACACAAATCCAGTAATATTCACATCATAGATTATGAAGAATTGACTAAGTGGCCATATGCGGAGAGTAACTTTGTATAAAGAGAAACATTTATAATACATTCTAGCTGCAGGCAGCAGAAAACCTCACTGAAGTTGATTAAATCTTGTAGACATGCAGTGTCTTGCTTAAGATAGGAAATAGGTGATTCTAGGTTTTGTTCAGTGGATCAATGACACTATACCTATGCTTCAGTTCAGAGTTTCTTAAATTCCTTTGGCCCTAGCTTTTTGTTCACAAGATAACCACCATTACCTCCAACATCAAGCCTCAAGTCTTCATATGCACATTTTTAAAGCACACAGAAAAGATGACCAGAACATTGGGGAATAACTCTCTGTGTGACCCTTGATTATTTTATCAAGGATGGAAAGTATTTATCAGAACTTCTCCATTCGGTCTTGTCTGTGTTATTGCTTAGAACTTAGATACAAGCCTACTGCTAAACCTGTTACTAGCCAAGAGAATAGAATTACCATGCTTGCTTTACACCAATTATTGATCACCGTCCAGGGCTGCTGGGTAGACAACTAACAATGTCCATTGTATCCCTTATTTCCTCAAATTGAACCCTCTTTCATAAACTCCTAATTACTAAGCACACTTCGTAGAATATTTTGTTTTCTTGGGATTATGTGTAAATGCAATAGATACATATTGTTTCTTATTTTAACAAATATAAAACAGTCTTACTAGCCATCAAGTACTGCTTTACAAACCACCCCAGACATAGTGGTGTAAAATAGCAGCCATTTTATTTTGCCAAAAGAATCTGTGGGTTATGAATTCAGGTAAGACATATGAGGCTGGCTTATGTCACTCAGAAATGTCTAGGGCCTCAACTGGGAAGAATTGAATGGCTTATTGTCATTTGAATGGCTGGAAGCTAAAATTATTTGGAGGCCTCTCATATCTGGTACCTCTATGGGTAGGATCAAGAGGCTGAACTCAGCTATGACTGTTGATCAGATCATCTATATACATATGATTTTTACCTGACAACTAGGTTAAAAAAAAAAAAAGCCTACGAGAAATCATTTGGAAAGTGAGAATTATAAAGAACAAAGTAGAATCCATATGGCTTTCTTTGATCTAGCCTCAGATTTCCTTTCTCTTCCTTCACGACATTCTATCAGTTAGAAGGTAATCACTAAGGCTAGCCAAGATTTAAGATAAGGGAGCATAGACTCTCACAGTTTGATCAAGAAGTGGCAAAGTCTTAATGCAGAAGAGTACGTGGGCTTCAAGCTGTTTTGACCATCTTTGGGAAATATGGTTTGTCAAAAATATTGAGGTAGAATTGGTAATGGCATTATGATTGATCATATTTAAAATTTTTCAGGGGTAACCTTTGCACAATTTGAACTTCCAATTCAAGGTGTATTTTAAGGAGAGAATAAAGGAATGCTGCCCCTCATTGTGTTGATGTTTAATGAATCTGCATGTAGGATGGAGTCTGATGTAATGTAATCATTCCTGAACAACATGGCTGTATAAATCACCAGAGGGATTTACATTCTATTTGCGGATTCAGTTCATACTTAACTGCGTCACAAATTCTGGTGATAAATTTCCACAAGGATTGTTTGTGTAACAAATTTTAAAAATTTCAAAAAGAGGAAGTGATTACTAAATATGCTTAATAAATAAGATTATCTTTTGGAGCTTTTCAGAAAAAAAAAAATTGTATCTCCATACCCAGTCACAGAAGTTCTAATTATATTGGTTTAAAATGAGTCTTTCTCTCTACATTTTATATACTTATATTTTTCAATATAAATATTTATAATATATTATATATACACACAATAAATACATATAAAATATTGCACCAACATATATAAAATATTTCCACTAACAAAAGTATGGTGGGAATATTAACTAACATAACATTGAGAAGGCAGTTTGGCAAAATTAAAGATGCATATAGCCTTTGACTTAGTAATTCCCATTAACTGAATTTATGCTTTAACTGTTCCTACATTGTTAGTATTCAAAGGCTATTACACATTGGATTAACAAAACATCTAGAGATAACTAACCAATCTCCACCTAAAAGACATGAAGGTGACAAGCGCTCTGTATTGTCTCTGTAAAATTAGAATGATTGCTGATGAACCCTCAGAGATAGTAGGCTGTTTTCCCTTCAGTACACCCCTCAGTCTGATAAATGAACCATCTAGGGCTCTTTTTGTAATTAATCCATGGGTAAATCTTCAAGCATTTAAAAGAAGGAGGATATATCTACAGACATGCATTATAGAAAGATAGATATTTTGTAAAGCCAAGCAAGCTAGTCATAGTATATTATGTATAAAATCATCTTACTTGTGTTAGCAGAAATTTATAAATAGATACAGGTATAGAAAAATATTCTTGCTTATATTTCTGGAAAGACATGCAAGAAATAGTTAAGGATGGGAAAAGTGATACCGGGGGGTTTTGAATAAGGAATAACTCTTCCTGTATGATTTTTTTTTAAATCATGGGCATTCATTTTTTTAAAAGATTTTATTTATTTATTGGAGATAGAAAGAGAGCACACAAGCAGAGGGAGTGGCAAGCAGAGGGAAAAAGAGAAGCAGGCTCCCCACTGAGCAGGGAGCCCAATGCAGGAATTTGATCCCAGGACTCTGGGATCATGGCATAAGCCCCAAAGCAGCCGCTTAACCGACCAAGCCACCCAGGTACCATGGACATTCATTGTTTTTAAAAACAGAAAGCTATTGTATTTTTGTTCTTGTGTTTAAAATGCTACAGAAATGATTCTGATGCCTATCCAGGGTTGAGAGCCAATGCCATTTATGTGATTCAGATTTTGGGGGGAGAGGGAGGTGAGGGTGAGGGTGAAAATAAGGAAAAGAAAAAGTATACTTGCAGAAAAATACTTGGGAAATTTAGAAGGAATAGAATAAAAGTCTGAGATTTTTAAACAGTGTATTCTGTGAGGAAAATCAATAGGAGACATTTTTTTATTCTTCTAAATTAGCATTTGTAAATGCAATAATGAGATATGCTTTAACATATCATTATCCAGGAGATAGGTGCATCTTGATTTGTAAAGGATTTTTAAGTATATCGAATAGAGCCAACTAGGGCAGATTTTCATTATAAAGTGATATCATTATACCAATGATTGCAGGCTAATTCCCCACTTACACAATCTGACCACTGACCATGCTAGATCAAGAGGGTTTAATTTCCTTTATAAATGTTCATTCCTTGTTCATTTTACTTGAGAGCAACTAAAATGGTAGTTTAATAAGGGAAGAAATCATTTTTAAATGATTTTAAATGATTTAAATGTAAAAGTAAATGCTGTGGATTTTGTCACAATAATTATACACTTCCTTTTACCATCAGCCCCTGACATATCCGTGTAAAACCAAAAAGAAATCATGTTTTCTGATTTGTTTCCAATAACCTTTTAAATGATGCCCACAATTGTATTGACCTTTACTGTTGACAAGAGCACATTGGACTGTTGTCTTCAGGAAATAGGTTGTAGTAATAGATTCTTTCCAAATTCTGTCTTATCTGACATTTTGGCATTCATCACTTTTTAAGATTGTATTGGATTTTTTTTCATGAAAGCATGACTTTATACTTTTTTTTGAAAACATAACTTTATACTTGCCAACTATAAAGTTTGTCTGCCATTTTCCCCATTCCAAGAATTTCTTAAGAATAATAAAAACATGGATATTAATAAAAATAGCATATTTAGGTATTGCTCCCCAATTTAAGATTATTTCATTAATTCTTATGAAAACTAATGTCAGATTTATTATTTCAGTTTTACAAGTGAAAAAAAAATTGGAGCTCAGAGAAGTTACATCTCTTTCCCAGCTTTTACAACTAATTAGTGGCAAAATGGGATTCCAAACTAGGTCTATTTAACTCCATGTCTCTGTACTTAACAACATTTTGCTTATAGGGATAATATCTTTGCAATGTTCTTTATAGTTTACCAAGTATTTTTACAGACATTCTCTCATACAGTCATAAGACAGCTCTAAAGCTTGTTGTTAATATTGGGATTTTTGCAGAAGTGTAAAGGAAAGGATTGAGAAATAAGTTGAGATGCTCAAGATGACAGAATTAATAAACGACAGGGCTGGAATTTGAACTCTGGCCTCTTGATACCCATGACTCTTTCCATCATGCTTCACATGCCTTAATGATTTTTATACCCAATATATCACCTATTTTAATCCTTACTACCACCTGTATGGTTGGTGAATTTGTGATCTTGATTTTATGGCTCAGAAAACCTGATGTTCTGGGAGGTTAAATGACTAGAAACAGTAAGTGGCAGTACCACGGGCAGCATCTCACAACCACAAGCTCCAAAATCACTTCTCACAAGAATGCCTCTTACTTAAGCCTTCAACTCTGAGCATTTTACAGAGAGCAAAATTAGTGTCATTGATAAAGTTAGAATTTCAGGTTGCAATTCTGCTCCTAAGCCAGAGACAAATAATGTTTAAATAAAACATGTATCATAGTTAATTACAGCATTCTCCTGCAAGACATGGGAAGGGGAAAGGCTTGACTTAGAATCATCCATGAATGTTGGGGATGAAAATACTAAATAATGAACACTGACTGGATTTGAGCATAGCTATCTGCTCACCCATAACTAAAGTTCAGTTCCAATTGTGGACTTAATAAGTATCTTAGTCCACTGGACTGCTATAACAAAAGTGCTTCGGACTGGGTTGCTTATAAAAAGTAATTTTTCATAGTGCTGCAGGTTGGGATGTCCAGGATCAAGGCACAGGCAGATTTGATGTTTGATGAGGGCCTGCTTCCTGGTCCATAGACCAGGTCTCTTTGCTGTGTCTAGGCATGGCAGAAGGAGTGAGTGAGCTCTCCTGGGGACTCTTTTCTGAGAGCATTTATTCTACCTCCTGAAGCACTCATCTAACACCATAACACTGGGGATTAAGTTTCAACACATGAATTTTAGGGAGATATAAACATTCAATCTGTAGCAATACATGAGTGATGCTTCTTAGTGAGCCTAAAGTATGATCAGGGAATTGCTTAGGCAATGTGAGACTATGATAAAATCCTCCCCGGTGTGTGTTTGACAGAAGTCTGATATTTGGGCATTATTGTAATTTGTTTATGGAAAAGTTAGGAGTCATCAAATTATACAAGCCATGGAGTTAATAGTATACTAAGTGATGCCTGAGGAAAATAAGCATAATTTTATTTTGTATTCTGGCATTTAAGGAATTTTGCCTCAATGGAGACATTTTTGTATTTCTACAAAACATATAGTTCATTTTAATAAAAGGTAATTTTATAAGAGCTGTTTCCAGACTGAGTTAAATTTACTACTATGACCTAGGCAATAAAATTAACCAAAATTAGATTTCTGCTTATTTCTAAGTCTGGGAAAAGCAGACCTTAATGATGGAACAAATGTTTAGCCCTGCGGATTAACTCGGAGCCTCCTAATGAGCCACTAATGTTCATGGGAATGCTGGACAGAGTTTAGGATGGATACAAGAAATGAAAGCCTAATAACAGTAAAATAATTAATTTGAGAATCTGCTCTGGCCATTAAAAATCCAACTTTAATAGGAAATAAAGGAAACTTACATTTTCATTTTATGTTATGATAATTTTCTCTTCAGTATAAAATCCTTATAAAATTATATGTAGTTGCTTTTTATCAGATTCAAATTCATGTGGCAATAAACCTTTCTTTAAAGGATCTACTTTATTAACAATTGCTTTCTTGTAACTTTGAACATAGAATGTGAAAAAAAAGTACAAAGAAACTAGTAATATTATTTATAATAGGACAATTAGAGGAATATTTTTTATTAAAGAACCAAGGCCAAAAGAAGTTTCATAGGGCAAACACAATGTCTTTTACATAGGAAGTGGTCAGTAAATGTCACTGAATTAATTTGACTGAACAAGATGCGTGAGATTTTTTTCACATCTATATAAGCATAAAAAATACCCAAGACTATGCTTGAAAAAATTTTAAAATCCATTTTGTTAATCTAAAAGGATACCATATAAGAAGTCTATGCCATCTTTTGATACATTTCAAAGTGTCTATGTATGAAAGTTATTAATTTGAGAGTTGGTGACAAAGGAACATCTGTGTGAATTTACATTGTTATCGCTTCTATGATGTACAATTTTTAGCACGGCTGGTAGAGAAAATATACAATATAATATAATCTGGACTAAACTTCCCTCTTGATGATTCCCTGTTTGGGGGTTTTCTTATATTATTTATCAAAACTGTGGAACATGCTGAGAAAAAATGTTTTTATATGTGTAAAGGTTTTCAATTTGCAAAGTGTCAGTCAAAAATAATAAGTATTAGTTGACTTGATGGACTTTTATTATGAAAATAATTAAAATAAAAATTAGTATGAAGAAATAGGTATGAAATTTAGAAACACTGAGGCAACCTGAAAAATTAACTAACCCCAATTAAACTATTAGGAAACATATATTTTAAGGAGAGGATGACCAAATTAAATAGTTGCTTAAGTTTATTTATGCCCCAAATAGATTCCAAAGACATAGAAGACTGTATCGAACAGACCCATATATGAATATTGTATTGAAAATACTTTACTGTGCATATTTTTAAAGGAACTTACCTAACACGTTTCTCCAACCAGTAAGGAACATTATCAAAGGAACTATTGTTGGGAAAGGAGATATTTAAAAAGCTTAGATTGATTGAAGTTTGTAATTTATTTTGCTGTGTACTGAGGAGAGAAGGAGAAGGAAGAAAGTGTTATTTAACTAAGTGGATAGTGGTACCGGTTTACAAAAATAGTGAAAATAGGAAGAGATATGGCATATGAAAGAATAATTAGTTCAATTTTAAACAATTCAGTTTGAGTTGTGGATGCTTGGCTCCAACGTTCTGGAATCCTGGAGACAGATTTCGGCTAGCTTCAGCTTTGGGAATCATCATGTTATAAAAGTAGTAATAGAACAGTGAAAATAAATTAGATCACTTACAGTGGGGGGTGTGTGAATAAATCATTTGTCCTTTGAATGGCCTTTTGCATTGGTATAATGAGTGAGATTTTATGGTATAAACAAAAATATTGAGATAATATCATTAAATGATTAATTTAATCTGTCTGGGAGGAGTTAAGGAAGATTTCAGATAGAGGACAACATGAAGACCAAAGGGTAAGTACTCTTACTGTAAACTACATAAATATTCTACTCACCAAAACTATGAAAATGATGAATCAGTTTTATATTTAGAGTCAGTCTTAGGAGTAGTAAGATTCCTTGGACCATGAGAAAGTATCCCCTTAGTCCTTTCTTAATGTTCCTTATTTCATAGATTTTAATCTCAATTCTCTTGTGGAGAGACAAAAATGTAGTTTTTCAGTTATAAATTAAGCTTCTAAATGCCTGATTAAGGCAAAATTGATATGAATAGATATACATTTTGAAATCTGTTCTTTCCTACTTTGGGAGAGGGGTTAGAAAATTGGAAGATGTGGATGCTAAGGGACGGTCTTTAAGTGGGAATGTAGTAGAAATGGAAGTCTAAAGGCATTAAATTGCGCTTACATTGTTGTCATGAAAATGCTATAGTTCTATTCAGGAGGTGGGGACAAATAGAAAAATTTTAAAAGAGTCCTTCATGACCTACGTTAATTGTACACATTTTAGTGAAAACTCTATTCATGTGGGATGATAAGAAAGGAGAACTTCAAAGAGGGAATTTACAATGGACATTAAAGGATGGATAAGGTTCTACAATGTGGGAAATACAATGAGGACATTTCAGACAAATTTATCATTAATGGCTCAGTGTAATAAAATTATTTGTGAAAGAAAAAAGGAACCAAGGTGCCTATTATACCATGGTTATGTTTGAAGGTTTTAGGAGAAATGGCTGGAAAGTAGATAGAGGTCATATTACAAAATATCTTTGATTCCTGGATAATGTCCTTGGACTTAATTCTGTGGTCAATTAAGAGTTATTTGATGGTATTAAGCAGAAAATTGCATAATCAAAGTAGAATTTGAGACCAATTAAATAAAAGTAAGTGGAATGGTGGTAAGGTGGTAAGGTTATTCTGTAAGTTCTCTGATGGCAGCAAGTTTTATCTTGTTCACTGAGTACCCCTTGCATTTCATAGAGTGAATTACTATTTTTTTTTACATTTATTGATTTGCCAGCACTAAGTTTTTATTCATCTGGACATTTGGTCTATGTTAGACAACTTTACAATATCAATGAGATGGATAGATATGTTGAATTGATTCCAAAACCCAAGTGACACTTTAATATGATTATTATTGAAGAGTCATTATTGAGAAATAGTTTGGTCATATACAAAAATAATGTTTTAGAAAGAACTTCAATGTCAATGCTTTATTCTTCTCAGCTGTAGAAATGTAAGCATTTTCTTGTTATACATTCTAACAATTTTATATTTACTGTTCACAAATCACTATATTGATTTGTATTTATCATAAGAATAACAATTATATATCTACTTGGTTCAATTCATTTTTATATAAAGTGAACTAATTCTCTGCCTACGATTGGTTTGATGTAATTTTAGTGCTTATAAAGCTCGATTTTAGAGCTTCAGATTACCCAAGTAGAGCAAATATATGATGACATCATGCTACTCTTGAATTTAATCATAGTATTGTTGGCATTTAGTTTTCTGCTCTATAGACCAAGTCTGTAAATGATCCAGAGTGAACAAACTGAAGTTCACTGAAATATTCACTATGATATAGGCATGGCTTTCAGTTTGTCATCCCTTTTTTTCTCTCTGTGGAATATTAATTCTGCAAAATTAATATTGGACATAGTGTTTAGAGACAAATCAGCTTGGGGATACCTATGTATTATCTCTCTTGGAAAGTCTTCATGAAAATTAATATACTAAATGCTCTGAGAATTCTTGCAATAAGGAAACCTGATTATTTTAATTATTTTATATGTATATGGGACTTTATTTCGAAGATATGTCTGTTAATATCCCAAGGAAATAGTTCCATGGAACCCACTTTGAAAAACACTGATCTTACTTCACAGATAAGGCAACTTTGGGCTGCAGTGACTAAGTCCAAAGTAACAGTCAGTTAGTAGTTAGCAGAATAAAAACTGGAATCCAGGTCTTCAGATTCTATTTCTAAGCCCTTTATGTACTAGGTTGTGTTTACCAAGACTCCCACATGCTCTGCAGTTAGAATTTAGACCAAGTGTACTTACATGACCATTAAAATTCACAGAAAGTAAAATAGGAATATTTCCTGCTGATGTAACTGAAATGACAAAAAAATTGAAATTGACAAAAAAATTCACATTGTATAGCCTTTAAAGTATCAGTATTAAAAACATTGATTTTCATTTCTCACTTTAACTTTAATAATAAATTTTTACTAATCAAGGGTCAGGTTACTTAGTTCTCATTATTTTTACCATGTAAAATGGTAAGGAAGGAGAGAGTTCTCCTTCCCCCATTATACCTGCAGCTTTAGCAATAAATGTATTTCAGAGAGCAAAGTGAAAGATGAGAATTTAGTTTTGTAAGAGGATACTACACCATTATTTCTTGGATTGATGATGTGTTTTTTAATCCCCTTTAATGAACTTGAATATATTTGTGATTTATGTCATTAATTATAATTCTAAAAGGTGACTTTTTCAATTAATAATTTATTTAATCAGTAATTGTTGAGCACTTGCTAGGTTATCAGACACAATGCTAGGCTCTGTGATTATATACTGGCAGCAAAAAAATCCTTGTACCTAGGGTGTTGTTAATCAAGTGTAGATTATTGGAGACATGTTTGGTATTGAAGGTGAGTTCATTGCTATTTATATTGGTAGGCTAGGAAAAGGAAGAGTATTAGTATTCAAGAACTTATCCCCTACCATGTAAAATAATTACTTTCCATACAGTATCATTTGCTAACCTGTTAGGTAACTAAATGTGTCATTAGGCCCATGTAAGATCTGACCATGGTCTACTAAAAAATACTGTTTATTTCCTGGACTCAATTACATAATTGTCTATAACATTCTAGGATAAAAAAAGGTTGCTCTGTGGTATATGAGTAAACTTGTTTTGTAATAGTCTGGGGAATATGGTAGAAAGGGCCTGGAATTTGAATTCAGTTGGATCTTGAGTTCAAAACCCAGCTCTAACTATTTCTAGTTTGTAGCTTTGGGCTATTCATTTCCTTATGAGTCATCTCATTTTCCTGTAAAATATAGCAACAAGAGGAATTTTATAAAGTGCTTTTACATATTTGATTAGTGTTTAGTATGTCATTAAGGATGAAATGATGGTAATCATTATTTGATCATTTACAATGTATGGTTGACAGCTAAGAGACTACAATAGTTTTTATTAGGATAGATTGTATTATTGAACTTTGTATGTTCAACACTGTGTTTATATGTATTCTTGTTTTTAAGATCTTGATTCCTCCAATTTCCTTGTTGGAAGTCAGAAAGCATGGATTATTGGAAATAATTATGATTATTCCAACACTTCCCTCATCCTTAATTTGATGATCATTTAATTCTGAGGTATTATCTATGTGAATTATCCTTATAATTGCTTAGGTCAGCAAGATGTTTTAAAGAGTCTACTATTTTATTTAGGTTTATATCCAACTAAATTTAAAATACTGTCATTCAGATTTTCGAAGCCTGATTTTATGAACTGTGGTGCTCAGTCTTTCAAACAGATAGAGAAAGAAGTTGGATCCATGTCAATCAGTATATATTAAATCAGTTTATGTGAATGTCCTTTCCCTGAAAGTAATTTCTCTTTTCCTTTGTTTGTCTTTGCTATCTAAATATAGCTGGCTATAAAGTAGCCATATTTAATATTAGCAAGAAACAGGGACATACATGTTTAACGATTACAAACAACCCTCCAGGAGCGCCTGTGTGGCTCGGTCTGTTAGGATCCAACTCTTGATTTCAGCTCCAGGCACGTTCACGAGGTGGTGACACTGAGCCCCAGCAGAGAGTCTGCTTAGGATTCTCTTCTCCCTCTCACGTCCCCCTCTCACACTCTCTCTGTCTCCTTTTCAAATAAATAAATAAATAAATAAATGTTAAAAAAATGTAAATAACCCTCCACACACACTAATTGAAAATGTAATGATGAGAAGAAAATAAACAATCTAAGCAGTTTTATTTTCTAAGGTTCTAAGTGAGTAATAAGAGTGTCAGATGCTGTCCTGAATTCATACATTTAAAATTATCCAAATAAATTAAATGAAATAGAAATTGAGGATCTAGTAATTATATTATTGTATGGACAAAAATATTGATTAGACTATAAAGAAACTTTAGTACAAAAATATTAGCTGAAAACAGACTTCGAATACAATTTTTAAAACAAAATTGTTGATTAAATGATGCTTGCCAATTCAGCAATGACCAAATAGGGAATTTGTGATTTATAGTTTCAAAGGCTACAGGTCAGAGATGTACAAGATGATCCAATTGGTCAGTTTTATTTCTAGTTAAAGCCTGTAGTATATAAGTAGTAAGCTAGGAAGAATACTCAGGGACATTAAATGCAATGAGATTTAAAAAAACAGGAAGATTGAGAAAGCTACTATAAAAGGTTTATTTTTACATAGGGGTGCCTGGGTGTCTCAGTGGGCTAAGCCTCTG
Organism: Lutra lutra; assembly: GCF_902655055.1. NCBI lineage: Eukaryota > Metazoa > Chordata > Mammalia > Carnivora > Mustelidae > Lutra > Lutra lutra. Next base: position 137,735,540 of record NC_062281.1, read on the forward strand.
CCTTCAGCTCGGGCCCTAATCTCAGGGTCCTGGGATTGAGTCCCACATCAGGCTCCCTGCTCATTAAAAACAAACAAACAAACAAACAAAAAACCTCTTTAAAAAAAAAAAGGTTTATTTTTACATAAATCTAGCTCTTATAAAAGAGTATGATTGAGCACTGATGAAACTGTAGTTTCTGTTGAAACTCATTCTCTCCAATAAACCTCCTAAAATGCTTACTTCCTCACATCATCACCACTCCTCTCAAACTGCTCTCTATAATATCACTGAGAAATAATCCAGATGATGGCATGTTTTCAGTCCTTGTTTGACTCCTCTGTAGTGTTAGACGACGCTTGGGAACGCCCCTTTTTGTTAACACTTTCCTTGGCTTTCATGTTAAAATATGTTTTTTTTTTTTTTTCCCTACTTTCCTCAACATAGGCAGGATATGCAGGATATCCCAGTTTCTGTCCTTCAGACTCTTTATTCATAATGTCCTATAGCATGACCACACTTAATTCTACTATGAATGATTTCTGAGTATGTCTTTTTCCTAATGACTGCATTTTTTAAAAAAGATTTTATTTATTTATTTGAGAGAGAGAGAGAGTGAGAGAGAGCATGAGAGGGGAGAAGGTCAGAGGGAGAAGCGGATGGGAGCCCGATGTGGGACTCAATCCAGGAACCAGGATCATGACCTTAGCTGAAGGCAGTCGCTTAACCAACTGAGCCACCCAGGTGCCCTGATGACTCCATTTATACTCACTTGTGGACCAGCTTCCAGTGATGCTACCCGTGACTTGAATGCAATATATTAAAAAGAAAGTAATTATTATTTCTGCCCTTAAACCAAGTCCTCTTCCCAGTTTCCCTAGATTTAAACAGTTCTTGTATTTTTGCAGATATCTACGTTCAAACAATTAAAAATAATGTCACTTTTCACTCTTATTTTATACTAAACCCCTCATCTCTTTAAAGATTAATAATTCCACCTTGACCATGACTCTCTCAACTATATTCTTTTGATTTTCTCTATTGACAAATCAGTCTAGTCTGTCATGAGTTCTGGCTAAGATAATAGCTTCAAACTGTATATTGTGCTTTTAAGAATTCTCATTTCAGCACAAGACTGCACAAGAAGACAATCGTTCCTTCATTTACCCTCTCTCTAGGCTTTTTATCTACCTACATTATTATACCACCTATCACAATATATCTTTATGATCTGTTTACCCACGTTTCCTTACTATTCTGGGAATTCCTGGAATTTCTGGGACCATGTATGTCCAATTCAGTATTCCTAGTCAATAGTGCAATACTGAAAACAAATAAGAAGCTCAATAACTTCTTGGTGAAAGTAATAATTGTATGTATGGATGGGCAAATGAATAAAGGAAGCATTTAAAGTACTGCCGTTTTCTGATTCTCCTATCTTGGGAAAATTATTAATAGCTCTGGAGCTTGCATTTTTTCAGTATATCCAAGAGGTAGTAATATGTATTTCAGAAAGTCATTATGAAAATTATATAACATAGTATGTGTGAAATCACTTAGCTTATTATGCAGTTCATATGATATGCTTAAAAAAAAAAAAAAAGATCTTTCCGAAGTTTTTCAAGAATAGCCCTTATCTACACTTAAACATCTTTATTGCCTATAGAAATTGTTCCAAAATCTGTAGGTTGGTATTTGGAGTCATCTGTCATTTACCTCCAGGTGAATTTTGGAAACTTATTCCCCACTTGTCTCTTACACTCTTACTCAGTCAAACAGATTGTACGCCACCCTATAACCTCCCTCCCTGTTTTGTACTTTATTTGTGCTTCTGTTGTTCTCTTCTGTTGAGGACAGTTTTTTTTTTTTTTTTAAAGATTTTATTTATTTATTTGACAGAGAGAGATCACAAGTAGATGGAAAGGCAGGCAGAGAGAGAGAGAGAGAGGGAAGCAGGCACCCTGCTGAGCAGAGAGCCCTATGCGGGACTCGATTCCAGGACCCTGAGATCATGACCTGAGCCGAAGGCAGCGGCTTAATCCACTGAGCCACCCAGGCGCCCTGTTGAGGACAGTTTTGTTGACAGCTCTTATCTGTCGCCTTTCTAACTCTGTAAATGATCCTTTTCTATAAAAAACCATCTTGCATCCCGACCTTTTAGGTAGTTTCCCTAATTATTTTAATGCAGTGAGAGCAATCTATATCTTCTTGAAGTTCTATAAACCACTGAATCTATTGTGGTACTTCTATCCCGTCTAATCATGGTGTAAATATTTTGCATATCCTCCATTCTTTATTGTAAACTCATTAAAAGCAATGAAATATTCTTTTTATCTGTTTTTTAATTTTCTCGTATACTTGCACAGACAGAATTTATAAGAAAATATTTTGAAGAAGTTGAAATGGGAATTGACTCAGGCTCTGCCTCAAAATAAAAATCTTGAAGTCATTTTGAAGTGTGGTTATTTCCCAATAAGATTAGACAAATAGAGGAATTAGGGTGTATCTGAGACTCAACTTTTTTTCTGTATTTAAATACAAAGTGGAGTTTAATTAATAGGACTATTGGTGATTTGCTTACTCTGTTGCCTGTGCCTTAATAACTCATTTCACAAGGGTCACTGAGCATTTGTTAGGTAGTGGTGACTTTCAACCATTACTGAAGATGAAAGACAAATGTTTCCCATTGTTTGTAAGAAAATTTGGGGGTTGGCAAAATCAAAAGTATACTTTGTCAAAAATGGTTTCCTTTAATTATTGTTTCGGTGTATGTTTCAAAGGAAAATTAATACATTCATTTACTTTGGATTTAATAGGATGCCATTTTAAAGTATATTAGGTCTCCATAAAGTACTATATTTATTTTATAAATCATCTTTTTTTTTCTTTTGTACTAATACATGAAAAATAAAGTATAGGTGCTGATTTGAAATCCTGGAAACATGCATATGATAAGCTGATGCTTTATAGAAAGTAAAGAGGAAAATACGATGGCTTCTTTCAAAGGCTCATAATTAGAAACCAATTAGAGAGAGAGAAAAAGATGTGTGTGTATATACAGTCTGACATATATGAAGTCCCTTTGATTCAGAAGACAGTCTTAGATTAAGGAGCTCGGGAGACAAGCAAGCTGGGGAACAATAGACCCGTGCGCTCAGTATTGATTGCAAAGACAATTGTGAAATATTGGTAACAATAAAAGCTGAAGAAAGTGTGGCTGTATTTCAAACATGATTTTTACAAGGCAGTTTGTGCTTAACTAACTTGCTGGGTTGCTTGAAAATAAGGCTGTGTGAAAGATAAGAAAAGTGGACACAGTATGCCCCGATTCTCATAAAAGATTTGACAGCTTCTCATAAGAGATTAATGGCTAAGTTAGCCATAGAATCATAGAATAAAAGGTAAGGAGTTCCTTACATAAGAAACCGGTTCAAGAGTTAAACAGAGTCTTTGAGGATGAAAATATTTGAAATACAAAGAATTTCAAGTGTAGTAACCCTTAAAATGTTAAGGGGCACTTATTTAAGGGGCACTTATATAATTCTTATAAATAATCATAAATTAATTATAATTCTAATTTTAAAAAGCACTCAATATCCATTCTCTTCTTTCCCTAATTTATTATTGCCATATATTTATTATGTATAATTATATACATATAACTACAAATTATACTAAAAGCAATTACTAGTATGTTCAGCAAGAAAATACAGATAAATTTAAGGACAGTGAATGCCATGTTTTTTGGCTAGGAAATGGAAGACTTACTGTCCCAAGCTAAGAACTCTGAACTAAATGATATAAACAGTAATAATATTTAACCAAGAATATGTTTGTAGATCATCAAATAAAAATTTAAAAACCTGTTTTGTATTTGTAAGAATAATAATTAAAAATGTCATATCATTTTGCTCAAATAAAAACCAAATGAGTAAGGCTTTCTCATGTTTAGACAAAATATTTTTTTATTTATTAAGTACATTTTCTTTATGACTACTTCTCACCCATCCTTTATTTAACCTGGCCCCTGAGTTTTTCTCACCTGCTCCAGAAATTTAGGAAAGAAAACATTACCATATGAGTGACTTCAATTTGTTTTGCTGAGACAAATAACATTTCCTCTTTCAGTACATGGAAGCGAGAATTTTGTATTATCCTTATTTTTATAGTATAAGGCAGAAGCAATAAACACTGTAAACAGTGGGCATGCCCATTTGTTCCAAATGATATATTCTATTTTGAACCATAGAGGAAATTCAGAGATTTTTGTGTGTGTTTTGATTTAGGATAACCAAGAACAAAGGAATTAAAGTACAACAGGGGTAAGGTGAAAAGGTGAATGTCAGTGCTACCTCTTGTACTAAGCCCTGACCTTATCCCTTCACCTATTCCCACCCTGTTCTTGTTTCTGGTTTTATTTCTCCTCTTTTATGTACCATTCACACCGTATTTTATTTAGGGTTCTCATGGTATTCAAAACACACACACACACACACACACACTCATACACACGTGCACATTTTTGTTGCTGTTGTTTAAAGCACTATGTGATGGATACTGTACTCATTTCTGGACCTCACAATGAATGAAAGGGTCCTTTATAGTTTAGCAGAGTCGATAAATGGTTTAAACAAACAATTTTATAGTGTGGGTTAATAAAGCAAGATTGTTAATGTGCTGAGGGCAATTCAAGCTTTAAAAGAGTTCCATTAAATATGTGTAAGGGCTGGAATAGAGATGTCAGGAGGAACTTCCCAAAGAAATAACATCTAAGGTTTGGTGTTAGGTCTTGTCACCTGGGACATTTCAGTTAATCATCATAAAATAGCCCTTTCAAGTACGTATTACTATCCTGATTTTAAAGAATCAAATGTGAAGGTTTAAAAAAAATTGAATAGTGCCCAAATTCCTAAGGCTAGTAAGTGTCAGGAAGAATTGTGATTCAACCCCATGTGGCTCTAAATTTGGGGTACAATTATCCTTGAAGAAACCACATTAGCATTTCCCAGATTCCAGGTCACCTGTTTTTAAAGAGTGGTATAGTGGTGGTTTTCTTAGAAACCACCTTAGAACTTACAACTTAGAAGTAAACTTATAAGTTTACTTTTTAGAGTGACGTGAGGAAGTAATGGCAAAATCACAAAATTCTGACCTTGAGAAATGATTTATTCATGGAGATAAGAAAATATGCAGCAATTCAGTGAGGAAAGGTCCAGCCAGAAATTCATGGCTGAAATTTCAGCTTTGCATAAGTCACAGTGGAATTTTACATCCCTTGGAGGCACTTGCTTTTCTGAGCCAGGCAGGCAGTGAGATATGACGGGTCCAGCTGTCCACTAGATGCTACTGCTGGATGGATTCTCAAGCAAGAAATACATTGATATTTGGGGGGGTTCTAGTACTTTCTTTAGTAAAGAGTTCAGATGAAATGAATATAAATTATATGTTGGTTACATATTCAAATTTTGTCATCATTTACTATTCTCATAAATATTCATTTTCATTTCTTATTTATTTTAACCCCAAATGTCTTCTCTCTCTCTTTCTCTCTCTCCCCCTGCCCCCCCACATACACACTTCTTGAAACACACATACATTTCTTAAAGCAGCAAAAGATTAAGAATAACAAAACAGGTGATCATAGAGAAAAAGTAAGTATATTTAGATTTCTCAAAAGGAAAAGAAACCCAAGAGATTACCAACACAAAAAAATCAAGCTTATGGGATTTACCAAAATTAAGACATTATTATTAGTATTAAGAGACAGGATATTTTTTAGTTTACTGATACATGCATGGGCAATTATAATACAGCCTGTCTTACCCAACTTTTATTTTTAACATATTTCTAGCAATTTTAAACATAGAATTAACACAGAAAGAAAAGTCTTTTTAAAGCAACTATACTTGAAATATAAATGTTCTTTATAAAGAATGTTTTTGGGACACTACAGTTGATCTGTATAATATTACAATAATATTGCTAATATTCCAATAATTCTCACACAAATTCTGTTCCCCTAACCCATTGTAGATAGAAGCTGGAGGTTAAAAAGAATAAAAATTAGAGGCAAATATGCCGACAGCGTTTTTTTTTTTTAAAGGAGTTAAATAGCTTAACAGTTAAGAAAAAAAAAAAAGTATAAAATATAGCATTCCAGGTACCAGAAGTTTTGAACTGTAGTAAAAATATCCTTAGGGTTTATGATGATTTTCTTTTTTTCCAAATGAAAAATGAAAAATTTTAATAAAAAATTTTATGCAAGGGGGGATTTCATGCCTACACAAGAGTAGAAGCAAACACCCATCACCCAGCTTCAATGACTATCAAGATTTTACTGCATTTGCTTTATCTATTTTTTCCTTTTTCTTATTTTCTTAGCTGAAGCAGATTTGATTTAAAGCAAATCATAGACATTGTATCATTTTGTTCCTCTTTATTTCAACATACATCTGTTTAAAAAAGTGGACATATCATGTCATTATCACATCTAAAATAATAATAATAATTACTTGCTATTGTCTTTTATCTGGTTCATAACCAGATTTTCCTGGTTAATAATGAATAAATAATGAATAAATAAATGAATAAAATCTTTAAAAAAAAAGATTTTTATTTATTTATTTGACAGAGAGAGATCACAAGTAGGCGGAGAGGCAGGCAGAGAGAGAGAGGGAAGCAGGCTTCTTGCTGAGCAGAGAGCCCGATGTGGGACTCGATCCCAGGACCCTGAGATCATGACCTGAGCCGAAGGCAGCGGCTTAACCCACTGAGCCACCCAGGCGCGCCCCCCCAAGAGCTTTTTATAGCCACTTTTTATATGTTTAGTTTTATTGCAGAGAAGATAAGGTATCAATAAAATTAAAAAAAATTTAATTGGTTTAGAATCAGAGTACATGGCAGAAGTAGTATGGAAATATGAGTTTGAGAATAAAAAGAAACAATATAGCATTTCTTTTAAATTAGAACTGTTTCATTTTTTTAATGCAGGATATTATTATCAGACCACTGTGTTATTTAGATTTCCTTGGGTACATTTAAAAATGAGAAATAATGAGTTTATTATAAAATAACCATATTTATAATAACCAGAAATTATAATTTTTCACAAAAACATCAGATTATGTTAAAAATTTTAGGTGCCAATTTAAAAAAGCAAAAAAGTTTACCTAGGATAGAAAATCATTTTATGTACCATAAAAGCAAAAGGAAAACAGTTGGTAACCTTTTTTACATCTTGCTGAGTTTGGGAACATCATTGTGCTCATATAATCTCCAAATAGAGATTCATATAGCCATGTTCTAGAGTTATGAGGAAAGTTAACTCATAAAGCAGTGTAATAATTATAAAATATTTACAGTTATATTTCGTTTTATAACTTTATAAATCTATCTCCCATACACAGTCTCATTTGATCTTATACCAAAACTGGAGTTCTTAGTACAAGTGGTACTGTTTCTGTTTTACAAATAAATAAGCCTTTAACAGAAGTTCAGTTACTTGCCCAAAAACAATAGCTAGTAAACCAGGGGCTGGTTTCTAAACATTAGTGTTCAGTCTCAAAGTAATAAAAAAAAAAAAAAATATATATATATATATATAAAACTCCAAAGCTCTCTTTTTCTATAGAAAAAGCCTTTCTGGAAGTTCAAAGATGGTAAAATAGGAGAAGTAATTTAAGGTTTGACTCCTTTATCTGTAAAATTATTTCTGCTTTGACTACGTAGTAAATAATGTTTTGCTGTATCAAGCCAGGCTCTACAAATGCCACTTTTTCCCTTCTTTCTCTTACGTCTCACATCACAGGGGTTTTTTTTGTTGGTGGTGATGTTAGTAGTAGTTTGTTTTGTTTTTAGACAAAGCTACCTATAGGAAGGTAGTTAATAATGCTCTTAATTACACTTACCACATAACTGCCTCCATCATGAACACCTTAAACAAACTAATATGATCATCATAGCAATCTCATCAGATCAATAATTTTACTAACCCCCTTTTACAGGTGAGAAAATCGAAGTAAATTAATTTGTTTGACGTTCCATAGCTAGTACACAAGAAAACTGGTATTTGAACTCCAATATAAACTATAATAAATCACTACACTATGCTTCCTTGCAAAGATGAATAATTTGTCCATGTGATCAAGCAAAGACTTAAATTTCAACTACTTTTTAACATCTTTTGAGGAAATATAATCAATTTAAATTTGTTTGCAGGAAGCAGATGGGAACAATGTAACTACTTCTTTTTTCCCCTCTGGGGCACATTTCCTAATTTATATTTTAAGGCATAGCTCATACTGAAATATGGTTTAGTCAATTTTCTCAAGAGAGGACAGATAAATATGGATTAATGGCTACTTTAGTTAATGATTGCAAGGCTGGCTTTAATTAATTGTGCTATGTAGCCATTCTTTATTCATAAAATAAAATTTGTGCTCAGAATACTTTTATTAGGAAAAAAAATGCAAGAAGAAAAATCCAACAGTGACCAGAAGAATGTTTGAAGACCAACACAAGCAGAGAGAAAGAAAGAATAACTTTTATAATTTTTTTTTGTTTGCTAAATTTGTGTATTCACTGATATTGTAAAGAAGGGTGTACTTAATTAGTTTGACAAAGAGGTAAGTTTACAACTTTACTGTATATCCATTTGATACTTCTTATTTTATCATCTGTATTTATCTGCAAATAGAATACTTTCTAAATGACTTAAACAGAAAGATGGTTGATGAAAGAGAGTAGAATTGCTGATATTGTTTTTAGTATAGAATTCCATTTTGTTTTTCCTCTTGTTTTGAGAATGAGGTGTCTCTACCTGGCTCCATCCCAAAGAGGATGTAATAGAGAGGTTTGCCAAGACCTTAGAGCTTTATCTCGGTCACTTCTCCAGGCCTGACTGCATTCTCCCTCTCTGATACTGCTATTTTAAACATCTCCTGCATGCATTTTGAATGTAGTATTCATTCCTTTTTATAGCTCCTGAGGTGAAAGTCCAACTTCTCCAGGAAGCAGCTGCTGGGTAGACAGTACTGCAGACAAATTCTCCCCCCAGCGGTTCAGAGCACCTGCCAGTTAGCAGAAAATTTGAAGTCCTTCCAGATCCAAATAGCTCACATTCAAGTCCATGTGGGAGAAAGCAAGCTGGTTTAGTTGAACTCAAAAACTAAAAAAGTAGAAAAGACAAAGAAATTTACAATTTGAGTCATGATTAAACCCATTTGAGCAAAGCTAGTCCTAAACGAACTTTTCGGATATGTAGCCCATCTTCCTGTTTATATTCTCTGCGTCATTCATCAAGCCTGCCTTGCTGGGTGCCTGGGTGGCTCAGTCGTTAAGCATCTGCTTTTGGCTCAGGTCCTGATCCCGAGGCCCTGGGATGGAGTCCCACATTGGGCTCCCTGCTCAGTTGGGAGTCTGCTTCTCCCTCTACCACTCCCCCTGCGTGCGCGCTCTCTCTCTCTCTCTTTCTCTCTGACACACACACAAATAAATAAATAATTTTTTTTTAAAAAATCCTGTATTTGTGTATTCACCATTCTTCATGCAGGGTTAGTTAAGACCTACCTACCTCTCAAAATGCTTTTGTTAGTTTTAGATGAGATCATATAATAATACATTGTCTATTCCTCTTAACCCATAGTCGTCATTCAGCAAGTGGGATTTATTATTATTATCAAAAGATGATAATTAGATCTTGGTAAGGACTTCCCTATATTCTTTACTTATAATGTATAAGCTCTTTTTCACTCTATCCATACTTATTTTATTTGTTGAGTGATTTACAAATAATGTCCTGAAGAACTCTAAATTTAAACATTTCTTAGCATTGACCCCTGAAAACACAGACATATATGCTTACTGGAAGCCTGATTTAAATGAATCAATGGAAAGAATAAGATAAAGTGGTATCATAGAAAAGCATGGTTTAATTATAAGTTAAAATAATTGATGTTAATGTTTAGAATTTACTGATTAATCCAAAACCAAATGTTAAAGATTTTGTAGGCATTGAAAATGTTGCATTATAAATGTGTCTTTAAATATGTGTTTTTAAATTATTTAATCTAAATAATCTAAATAGTGCATTAAAATAACACTAAAAAGTATGAGTTTACCCTCTTGCTTGATCATACTAAAGTTCCCATCTTTTAGGAGTTAGGTTTGGTTTTATATAAAACTCGAAAAGTATTATTTTCAGGTTTTCCCCCTCTGATTTACAATATGAAAATATATAAATAGTTTGAAAATTTGATCTTATAATTAGAGAGTAGCTGATAAATTCCAATGTCTTATCCAAGATATTTTTAATATAGCTGTACTATTAAAAAGAAGTGCTAGAATGAAATACAAAGGAAAGAGATTTATTTCTCTTACAAAATAAGAAATCAATGTTATTTGGTATTTTGTTTTTGTTTTTCACTACTATAGGTAAAATATGCCCAACATGACATTATTTCCATTCTAAAAATAAATGTACATGTGATATTAATATAGGTAGATAATATTAATAGGTAATAATTGCCTGGAGATTTAATGCAATTACTTCATAATAAAATTATTTCCATGCATTACAAATTTCAATAAGCAAGTCATCTGTAAGTTACTTACCCTCTCTATACCTCACTTTCTCCTTTGCAAAATGGGCATTATGATAGTACTTGACAGTAGCTATTTTAAAAGTTCTTTGTGAGGAAATGTACACAATGGGCTTACAATAGTATATGGCAGAAGTGATATTAATAAATTATTTTAGCTAACATGCAACACTACCAAACCATTACCTGCAGAAGTGCGTGCATTTTCACTTACATATCTCTTAAAAATATTTAAAAGTATAATTCTCATCCTATATAGGGATGAGTACTTCACTAAGTAACTAAAACTCATCGGACAAATTGCTGATTTTGTGGATTTCCCTTGACAAAATCTCACATTCCCTGCACATGCCAAAATAGAAAGATAATAGGATTTGTTTCTGCCCCAGAGCAGTTTCTACTATAGTAGTAGTAAAGGAGCTCTGGAATTCATAAATCAACCTACTGTTATATGTAATATTGTTATCTAGCAAACATTATATAATTTACATGTTATATACATATATGTGTACCTATATGTCCATTCATATCCGTACATATGATATAGTACTTAGAGAATAACTACCATCAAAGACATTAAGAAGGGAGTGCCTTACAAACAAAGGCAAGTAGGAGAGGGGATTGCTCTGATCTGTTTAATCTCTGCTTTATTTCCCTTACTTGATTTTGGCCTGGAAACCAGGATATCAAAACTCTTTGTATGAGGAATTAGCATGGTGATTGTATGGGGTTGTGAATTTTTTGTTTTTCTCTTTATGCTTTTGAAAGCCTTCCTGTCAAATTTAGAACTTTGTGATACAATGAAAAGACAGCTGTGAAGGTAGCTGGCCAGCTCCTTCACGGGAATATCATTTTCACATGGTTTAGCTTTGAATCCAAGGGAAATAGCACTTTTCTCTTTTATTAATTAGTACCTTTAAAAGGAGCTTTCATTAATCAACATGTCTTATGAAAAGCTGGTCTCTTTCCATAGAGCTGAATAAATCCTGCTGTGTGCAGTACTGGTAATGGTACTAAGGCTTATGTTTTTGGAATGTGTTATAGAGAATTAGAGATATGAAAGAAAAAAAAATCAATCCTCAGCAGCCATAGGCTTTTTTTCTTAATAGAGCTTTTAAAAATATTAAATAGCCCCAAATATGCTAATTTACATCACATTTTCTGATATCCACCTTTCAGATTTAATCATCACAGGAAGTATTATTACAGAATCTGTTAGAATTGTTCCAACATCATTTTGATCAACTTGAGGTTCACCAAATGGGACTTTATACCACCCAGATCAGGACCTGCCTAATAGTGTGGAGTAGTGTCATTTATAAAGGAACTCCTTGAAAGAGTTGAAAAACATCAATGCTGTTCTTATTAGAAAAGCACTATCTTAAGCCCGGGTTTATATAATTAACAACGCTGAAACAAAATTAAGTATTCAGGTTATTTTTTGTACATTTTTCAGCAACCAGATGTTTGGAACTATGATTACAAAACATCCAGATGATTGACTCAAAATTTAAGTATTTGTCATGATATTTGGCATGGTGTTAACACAGCTCCTGGGGAAAAATGTATTTTTGGAACTGTTTCACTCATCTCCCAATAAAGTAGGTAGTCTAGCAGATTTTTTAAGTGGAAAAGAAAAAAAAAAAAAAAACCTTTCAGGAAAAGCCATGCCATATTTAATTAAAGGATATACTCATTATTAAACATTTTTATTCAGATTATTTCATTATTTGTACTTCAGAGGGATCCTAAGATCACTAACTGTTAAAAATTTTCCATTTTGGAGTCCAGAGAGGAAAAAAGATCCAAGTCTGTGACCCAAGAATTATTGCATCATCCTGCCCCATTAATGATCTGTCTTTACCTCATCAACCTCTCCCTCACTCATTAATTCTTCCATCCTGTAGTGGGACAATCCCTCACCCTGGCTACTGTCTGACTCTAGGAATGTGTAACATAGTCTCTCAGCATGGTTGAATGCAGACCAACTGGCTTCAGTCAAGATACAAACCTTCAGTACCTTTGTTTCTCCATTATTAAAATGAAGATAATGGTATCTGGCTTTTATACGGTTATGTGAAGATTAAATAGGATAATAATTGTAAGTGCCTAACAAAATGTCTAGCACATACAAAGCAGAATTTTCGATGAGTTAAATTGGTTCCTGAAGTATAGGGTCAAATGTAGTTCTTTCTTATTTCAAGTAGTTCTGAGCCCAGCTCCCGTCTGCCCCTTACCTACCACCTTGCTCTCTTCACAGAGCATGTTTCCTCGCCCACTGTCTCAGATTGCTTAGCCCATCCTCTGTATCATAGATCAGTCACTGTTTGTAGGACATATATATGCATTTAATTATATGTTATCATACATTAATGTGGGCATGACTTTGCTTTCCCAACTAGGTTGTACTTTGGAAATTTTGATTTACTTTACCATATTGTTTCTTCTTCTAAAACTATCTTAATTTTTGCCTTCATTCATCCATTCAGCAAATATTTATATTTATTTTCAATTATTTGTGGGCCCTTGGAATACACAGAAGTAACCAAACAGACAAAGGTCCTGAATGTTACTTCTAGCAAGGAGAGGCAGAAAATAACCCAGCAACTAAACAGATAATGCATTTCATAGGAGTGTAGCAGTGGTATTATTTTTGCTATTTAATACATTAGAAACTTCAGTGAAGACCTAAGGAAGATAGTGATTAAGTTATGCAGCTCTCTGGAGAAAGAGACATCCAGGCAGAAGAAAGAGCAAATGCAAACTTCCTAGGGCAAGAGCATGTGCCCCTTTGTTGGAAACAAAGCTACAGGACCGTAGTCTAGAACAGAATCAACTGGAAAAGAGTGGCAGCTGGTAAGGTCAGAAAGGCATCAAAGGAAGATTGCATAAGATCTTTGACCACTTTCAGGATTAAATTTTTTCTTATGAGTGAAATAGGAAATGAAGTAGGAAGCCATGTTGTTGTTCTGACTTAAACTCTAAAAAATTTATTCTATTTATTATAGAGAGAATAAACTACACTACAGATGTCAAGGGCAGAAACCTGAAACTCTGAGGCAATTGCAATAATCCAATTATAATAATAATTTAATTATTATATTTTCACTTCCTATTCTGCATGATGGCCATTCACGAATATATTTTATCATCCTTTCTAAATTATGAATTTCATATGGGCCAGGATTCCACCATATTTTTATATTTTCAGACATTAGAATTTTTAAACCCAGAAAAATGTTTTTTGGTGCCTGAAGAGTGCAAAACTAAATTATTACCACTTCTCATACTTCTTTTACCCATCCCTACCACCTGCACCACTCTGCCATACCCTGAATATCTTCCTTCCTTCCAGAATTCCTTCTTAATACATTATATACATGTCAGACAGTATCTCTTTCTATTGTAAAGAAAAAAAAACCCACAAAACTAGGGTAGATATGAAGAACAAAGAGGAGGTAGAAAGGTAGAAGATGTAGTCCTTACAATTAAGGAAATTTATGTGCGTATTTGACCTATTTCATATATCTGATATAGTCAGGTCATAGTTCACCTTAAAACTGTATGTCCCTATATAAGCATCTTGTGATTTCATAAAATAGAAAGCCATTCCTAGATCTTGCTATTCCCAATTTGTAAAATTCCATTATGGTAATTTGAGTTATTTAAATTTTAACTCTATAGTGTCATTTGAGAATACTGCTATAGAAATCCAAGGAAGTCATACAAAATTTTTTTGTTTTTGTTTTTGTTTTTTAGTTGAGTCTCATTCAAGGGTCTTCTAAATGTATGTCTTGAAAAGCTTTGGATCAGGACTAATAACAATTGTGAAATATAGTTATCCAACCAAGGAGACATAAAAAAAAACTCCCTTTTCATTTTTCACAGGGAAGAAGTTAAATTCTGTTCTTCCCTGATGATCCCTAATATACCAGAACAGGAATAGCGCTTACGCTAAGACCAGGAGTTATAACCCAGATTTGGTCTATGAAAGCTCCAGTATCTAAAGGCTAGTTAATCTCTGTGCTCTTCCTGATACCTCCCCAAATAAAGATAAAGCTGTTCCTGCCTCAAGGGAAAGGAAAATGCCCAGCAGAGTGCTCTAAATCAAACTTTCATGGTAAAACATGCATTAATAATTAATTTTCTGCTTCCTTTAGAATAGGACAGGTTAAACAGTTGGTCACATTTAGTAAATAAGAAATTACTTGCAGTAATTTCTGCAACATTCTGATCATCTTTCCATTTCTGAAACCTATTTTAGCAGTCTTTGATCTACATTACGGAGGAAAGGACACTGAATATAGAAATATAAGACTTGATTATGAATTCCACTTCGTCACCCACTAATAGTGTGGCTTGGGCAAGTCATTTAACCTAAACATTCCATTTATTTTCTAGTGAATTGGGCATAACAATCCATACCCCAGAGGGTTGTAAATGAGCATCAGATAGGATAATGTGTGAAGGCCATGAATGCAGAGGTCACACAGAAACTCTTGATGAACCCATATATTACATACAAGCATTGTAATGACCAGAGTCCTAGTAATGATAATTCAGTGGTCTATCCTATAGCAGTAGACACGTGATCTTATGAAATGGGAAATATGTCCCTTCTATCTTCTTTCTGCATATCATTAGGAATGACAATATACCATAATTGTTTAATTATGTCATTAAAGTGGGTTTTATTTTCTTCATTAATTACATAAGGAAAAGCTTTTCAATTAACAATGACCTTTATGACTTTACTAGTTTGGATTCTGTAGATGGCAAAGCTGACTGCAAATTAGATTCTGCAGTGTACCTTGTTCCTTATTTTTTCACCCAACTGATTAGTTTTATACAGTTGGCAGCAGCCTACCCTGTTGCATTCAGCTTGCAATTTTGTAGCAATCTCAAACACTGTGTTCAATCCCCCAAGGTGTTCTGTAGAAATGCTGTCAAACTATTTCGATGTATGTGTATTTTCATTCTGTAGCTGTGCTTTGTACTCATTTAAGAAAACCAGTCTTTAATTTGTATCAGAACATTTCCAAGATGAAACATAGAATTCCAGGCTTCAGCAAAATCACTGACATATGACCACAGCAGCCTTCTGTTCTAAATCATGATGTCTGACTTCTATTGGATACAAAGCTATATTTTTGAATCTTGTTATAAAATACAACTTTGAATAAATGGCTTCAGAATTGACCTTAAAGTCTACTAATTGTCATCACCCTTTCTATGATCATCTGGCTTTAGTTTACCTTTCCAGTTTCATCTCTCACCTCTCCCACCCTGTACTCCATGCTTGTTTGTCTTTGAAGTGTGTGGCTTTCTTTCTCACACTTTTCTCTGGTGTTACCCACATATGGCACCTCTGTCTAAATGTCATGTCTCCCATTCCTTGCCTCTTTATTCAAGGCATTTTCTATTCCATAAAGGCTATTCTATACCCCTAGTACCTCTTCTGAGTCAGTTAGTTCTTTTTTGTAACTTGTGCCTGATTTAATCAAATAATCCTTTGCGTAGCATTGATTGGTTGCCTAATTGTCTTCCTTACTAGACTTAAAGTTTTGGAGAGCGAGGGCAATACCATTTTTAAATCCATAAATAGTAGAAGCTTCATAAATGTTTGTTGGATAAATGAATGCTTCCTGGAAAGACTATTGGTCGGCTTATTGAGAAGACAGCAAGTATTTGCGACTAATGTCTTGTCTCCTTCACTTACAACAGCAATCTTATCAGTAAAATGCAGTTTATAGTTTCAGTGTACAGCTTACCACTCTTTAAATGCATAATAAACATGATATGGTACTATCCTATGCTTTCTATTTAGTGTCTAGTATATTATATTAGAATTGGATTTGGTTAAAACAGTCTAACTCATGGACCTTTTCTACTTCTTATAATTTCAAAGAAAAAATGTTTTAATGTTGAAATTATTATTTGAAGGAATTTAACTTTATTTAAATTTACTTGTCATCCAGACAGAGAGAAAAAGGATTTTGACTGGCTCCGAGTTAAAATACACACACACACACACACACACACACACACACACACACACACATTTAAAAAAAAACAAAACTGTATGCAGGCATTGTTTCACATTTGCATTGGGAATGGAAGATGTACCAGTGTGCTCAAATGTTCATATTTTCTGCATTTATGTCTGATGTTTGTATTTGATACAGTGCTATAATTCAACATATGGAAATGCACTCAGAACAAAGATAATGTTGTCTTTCATTTTCATTTTGATTAATAGTGTTCTGTCTCTGGTAATTTGTAGGTGTTATTTGGAAGATGGAGCTTCAAAGGGTGCCTGGCTGAACCGGTCAAGTATTATTTTTGCGGGAGGCGATAAGTGGTCAGTGGATCCTCGAGTTTCAATTTCAACATTGAATAAAAGGGACTACAGCCTCCAGATACAGAATGTAGATGTGACAGACGATGGCCCATACACGTGTTCTGTTCAGACTCAACATACACCGAGAACAATGCAGGTGCATCTAACTGTGCAAGGTATGCATTTTTATAATTGCTATATTGTGAAGGACTATATTTAACAAGGTTCAGTATTTAGATAACAGAATGACTCAGAAGTAACTGACAATGTTGAAAGATACGTAGTCATTGTCTTCAGGGATTTATGTTCCTAGATTCTATTAAGTGTAATGGCTATTATAAACATGTAAGTCCCCACTTACCAAGATCAAAAATTATCCATTAACACCACATTATGATTTTCTTGTGTGTTCTTCACTTAGTATCTTCCTTTGAGTCACCCGTTCAATACATCTTTGAGAACCCATGATTGATACATTAAAATTAATGTTCAATAACCCATGATGGATGCATGAAAATATTAGAACTTTTTGAAATATCTGTAGTATAACTCTTTAAAAGTAATCCTCAAGACTTCCAGCACTCTGTCTTAATCCAAATTCTGCTTACGTTGATTGAAGTCACAATGGAAAGAAGCAGCCTTCTAGAATTACTTTATTTAAATATAGAGTAATTGGAAAAATATGGTACACAATGGGTTATACTTTGATTTACTTTCAGTAGATCATAAATCATTCTAGCTAACTTACAGTCTCCAAATACAGAATCATCAAGTTACTTTATTTTTCACACATAATAAAATGTAAGAGTGTATATATCCCCAATATAAATACTTTTCAAGAAGAATGCAATTACAATGCTAGTTTAATAGAAAATGCATATTCTTGCCCTTTTACTATTTCCTTGTGCTTTATAGATTAATGATGTGTTGTTTCCATAAAAATATTGTGCTGTGGATCTTAAGATGACACTGCAGCATTTCTAAGTAAAATTAATGACAAATTATGTGATAATGTGGTACCAGTGAGTGCATGTTTTATTCCTAAGAAAAAAGCTGAGGAACAAGTTAGTTGTATTATCTTTGAGTTTACCCTTCAAAAATTGAACTCAAAGTATTAATTTAGGTACATGGCTTACACCTCGAATTTCATTAACTTACACCTTTATTTCCTTATATAAAAGTAAGCCTGAAGTCAAATACAGCTTCAGTTAGTAGTAAATATTTTAACTTCATGATATAATTTAAATGTATTAATTAAGTAATCAACTTTAAGGAGAAAAGTGTAAGGTAAACAATAAGCCCGGAAATTTCC
The DNA here is from genome assembly GCF_902655055.1 of Lutra lutra. Taxonomy (NCBI): domain Eukaryota; kingdom Metazoa; phylum Chordata; class Mammalia; order Carnivora; family Mustelidae; genus Lutra; species Lutra lutra. Next base: position 137,753,769 of record NC_062281.1, read on the forward strand.
CCAATGGTTTTTCTTATTACAGATCATTGCACACTGTGGTGATGTTCTTTATTTAAAGTCATATGAGAATATAATAAAGTTTTCACCAAAGGCTGTCTTCATTCAGAGATTATCCAGAGATTCTAGAGGTCAGGAGTTAGTCCACCTTCAGAAAGTGGCATGGGATTACAAGTCAAAAACACATTTCTTCTGTTATGCAAGCCTAATCTTGTTTTCTTGTTTAGTTCTGCGCCCTTTGACTTGAGTTTCTAGCTCAAAGACTACAAAGGATTTTTATTGCACCAGAAAAAAAGTACACTTGAATAATAATTATATTTGAGTCACTGGAGATATAGACGTTTTGCTTCTTATAGCTTTAAATGATGTCTTTCTGGACACTAAACATACCCCTCTTTCCTTTTTCCCATTCTGTCTTATTCCATAGTAGGCTTATATTTTTAAACCAGACTATGGATATATGAGCCCTGCCCAGGCACATATTTGCTTTTTATAGGATATCTTTATAACTTTATGCTATGTAGATGGTTTAACACTATACAGATTTTTTAAACTGTTACATGCCTTACTATGGCATTCCTTTTTGTTGGCCATTTGGTGATGGTGAACTTTTGAACTCCATTTTAGGAAGTGTGTTGTAGGAACGCATTTATTGTATGTTTTATTAGCATAATATGTTGTTCTTCTAGAAAAAAAAATATTTGCGTTACTGTTTTGAAAGTTTGGGTTTGTGTTTGGGTCAAATTAAAAGCTAATAATTTTACAGTATTTATGAACATAATTACTCATTAGAAGTTGATTGACATGTGGGCAGTTTTCCAATTACATTAATAAAGTTCAGGGAATAAATTAATAGGCTTGTCAGTCAATTCAAGAACTAAATAAATGTCACAAAAAGTCAACCCCACTTGAGCTACATTTCCTCTTGATGAATGAAAATAAGCTGATGTGCACATCTCTTCAGTCTTTGTATTTCCTAGGTTGTCTGACACTCCGGTATATCTCAATAGTTTTGAAGTGTATGCTCTTTGCCTAACAATTTGTCAAGTCTTTATCCACCAAGATAAAGAAATTTAGCAACTGAGAGAAGACTGTATTAATCACTGATGTCAAACACACACATTGGTAGTAAAAACAAAGCTCATCTTTAATTGTTGCAACTATGTGCTCAAAGGAGATATTTGAAAAAAAAAATCATTTGAGAAAGAGGATAATAGAAGGGATATCTTGCCAACACAGACATTGTGCATGGGAGATTTGTCTGTACTCTTGATTTCTTAGAGTTATTAATACCAGTGAAGGGGACAATGGGGGAGAAAAAATATTGGAGTAGGAGTTGGAAAACCTGGATTCTAGTCCTGAATTTTCTCTCTTGAATGGGTAATTACCAAGTCGCTCTAGAAAACTACAGTTTTCTCAACTGAAAGAGGAGGACTCAGGTCAGAAGATCTTATATGTCATTGAAAAACAAAAAGATGACCAAAACAAAACAGAAAAAACCCAACCAACCAAACAAACAAAACAAAAACACACAAATGAATAAACAACCAGGGATGATTTGCAAGGGAAAAAATGTTATTTAGTTTAAAAAATGAAAAAAGTATTCCATAACATATGTGTAACGCTTGCAACAAACACAGTTCAGGCTAAGTTTTGCATAGCTGTACCTTTGAGTATATATGCTGCAAGTATGTTCTATTTATCTCTATGTTTTGCTTTCACCAACTTAGCTGAACAATGTATGTACTTATAAAATGTGAAGAATGTGGTGAATTGGAGTTTTACTTCAAGGGTTTAGAAAGAAACTCAATAAGAAAATTAAATTTTCATTTGCTGTATATAGTATACCTAAATGTCCAGTGTTTTACATCATGTGGTATAGCATTTACTAAGAGTAGTATTGTTCATGAGTATAAGAATGTACATGACTAGAGGAGTTGCTATGAAGCCAAAGGTCCCTATTACAATCCTGTAATGACAAGGATCATATAATGTAAATGCTGCACACTTGAGTATATGATAGAGATGGCTTCTACTTTGAGTCCACGTCTGAAGTCTATAGGTTGTGTATGGTACAAGGTAGACACATTCATAGATACTGTACATTAAACACATATACAGATAATAGCCCCTGACAATACCTTGATTATAGCCTTGTGAGACTATGGACAGAAGATCCATTAAGATGTACCTGGAAAGAAACTGAGATAATAAATGTATGTTGTTTTAAGCCTTCCACACTCGTGTGTGTGCACTCTCACACACATCATATATGTGTGAAATGTTTATCCCTCAACTTGTGCCCTTTCAGGGAGATATATAGTAGGTTTTCTCTAGGCAGAATAAAACATTTGACTAGCACATAGCTCTATGTCCAAAATAACTCCTCAAGGGTATTTAACTTCCCCAGGGTGTTCTGTTTTCCTCAGAATATCTGGCTTACCTGGGATGTCTGTGATAGATGAGGTGGCACACTTCCCTTTCCAGGGATGGGTTTGCTTTTCTAGCTGCTGGGAGTGTTTTCAGCAGACAGCAGCACTGAGTGATAAGACCTTTCCAGAATCACGTCCACCATAGAGAGCCACTTTATCTAAAGTCAGACTTTTCCTAAAGCAACCAATATCTGATGACTGATTGAAAGGTCCCTCCCTTTCAGCCCAAAGTAAGATAACTCAGATGAGCCATTTTGGCTCCAGAACAGTGGAAGCTGTTGAGCAGCTCTACAGCTGAGCTTGCTTTGCTGACTCCTATTTCATTCCTCTTCCTTCTCTGGGGACTTATCATAGGGGTATTTCCTAATAACTATCCTGCACTATAAACTCCTCATTTTAGTGCCTGCTTCCCAAAGATCCCAGACGATGACAGTGTCAGCCCCTTGTCTCTGGCTTAGTCATTGTTTGGAGAAAGCCTTTATAGAATGGAAAGACAACACATTCAAACACCATTTATTTTTAACATTCTGTTTTACATTGGGAAGGATTTAAAGAGGCTTATAAAGAAGTAGTTAGTACCCCAAGATAAATAGAGGAAGTTGGAGGCAAAAGATAAGGTAAGCAGAGCAGGATGCAGTCAGTGGTGAGGTTAGAACATAAAAGGTATGTCATGATTTCTAAGTAATTTTAGAGCTCAGTAAAAATTTGGTTCTAAGGAGCACGTGGGTGGCTTGGTCATTAAATGTCTACCTTCAGCTCAGGTCATAATCCCAGGATCCTGGGTTGGAGACCCACGTAGCACTCTCTGCCTGGCAAGAAGCCTTCTTCTCCCTCTCCTACTCCCCCTGCTTGTGTTCCCTCTCTCGCTGTGCCTGTCTCTCTGTCAAATAAATAAAATCTTTTAAAAAAATTAGTTCTAAGATTTGTAGCAGCCAATACATAGAGAGAAACAGGATTAGGTATTCATTCCATGATCCACACAGTTAATTAACACTTAACATGTCTTAGTCTTCTGATCCTGTTACTCAGAGTGGAGCAACGTTTCCACTGTGAATCAGCCCAGAGAACTACTGTGAGGTGTGAGGAACATCTCCACAGTAACTGTACAGTACTCACATCACTCGTTCAGAGAATTGTTCCTTATAACACCTCTCAATATAACCTGAAGTGCAGGGAAGTCAAGAAAAAATTAAAAATCTGAAAGTAAATTCGGTGAGATGCCAGTTCAATAACAGGACTCTTGCTTTTTGATTACTACCTTAATCTGTAAGTAAATTTTAGGACCTAGCCTTTCCAAGCCAAACCTCCACAAATATTATTTCTCTAAGTGAATCTTTGAATAGGAATTCAGGTACAGATATTTTAAAATTAGACTTGCCAATGAGTATCTGGAGAGCAATTATTCCATGTGGCCACAAGTATAGAGCTGTATTCTTTTTTTTTTTTAAAGATTTTATTTATTTATTTGTCAGAGAGAGAGAGGGAGAGAAAGCAAGCACAGGCAGACAGAATGGCAGGCAGAGGCAGAGGGAGAAGCAGGCTCCCTGATGAACAAGGAGCCCAATGTGGGACTCGATCCCAGGACGCCGGGATCATGACCTGAGCCGAAGGCAGCTGCCCAACCAACTGAGCCACCCAGGCATCCCTAGAGCTGTATTCTTTAAAGACCAGTGCATCTTAATATAATGTTAGCATTCTTTTTATGAATATTAAATCCTCAACAAGGTACATAGGGGAAGAGAAAGACACCACACTTCTGCTCCAAGTTGACCTGATGGGCAATAAAACAGCATCACAGATCATAGACCTGCCTTCCTTGAAAGACCTGAAGGAGAAAAAAGCCACAATGGTCAAAAAAGCAAGTCAAAATACCACATATATTAGAAAATTCAAGTTGGTGTTCTGCAACAGTAAACATTTCAAAATTTTCAAAAAGCTACAAAATGAAACCAAAGAAAAATTAGCAGCACTAGGAAAAGTTTTACAGAACCCACACATGTCAATAGTCATTGCTTGAATGCAGTGATGGCTCAGAACAAGGCCCTCAGACTGGCTCCCACTCTGTTTTATTTAAGCTCTTGTTGGGGAGATTAAGATTACACATAGAACCCCACTTTGGACATGCTGTCAAATACAAATAAGTCACAAAGACCCAAAATATAAACCCTAAATATTTTTAACATAGAAACAAAGAATAAACCACCTGAATTAAAAATGGTCCTTGATAGTGATGTTTCATTATCCCATCTGAAGTACCTTTAGCTTTTGGGAATGTAACTCCGTAGTATACTTCTAAGATAAAATATTTATAAAATATAATCTTTTTAAATTAAAAAATTAAATATAATTAACATACAACATTATGTTATTTTCAGGTGCACAATATATAATGAGTCGGTATTTGTATATATTGTGAAATGATCACCACAATAAGTCTAGTAAACATCCATCACCACACAGTTACACATTTTTTATGATGATGTGAACTTTTAAAATCTATTCTCTTAGCAACTTTCAAATATGCAATACAATATTATTAACTGTAGTCATCATGCTATACTTTATATCCCCATGACATAATTTGTTCTATTGCTAGACATTAGTACCTTTTAACCCCCTTCACCCATCTTGCCAGTCCCCCCATCTTCTTGATGTTGGCAACCACCGACTATCATCTCTACATCCATGAGCTCATTTTTTGTTTTTTAAGGAAAAAATTAAGGCTATTTCCCAGAAGTAACCTTAGTTTTTGTAGTTTTTGTACATGAGCCATTTCTTTCTTGTATTAACTGTACAATAGAGACATATTTCTAAGTTCACTTATGTGATAATAAATATATATTATCTGCTTATAAGAAAACACTCATCATTACTCTCTAAAATGAGGTTATAGTTAATATCAAATAGGGGTGGCTGGATGGCTCAGGTGGTTAAGCATCTGCCTTTGGCTCAGGTCATGATCCCAAGGCCCTGGGGGCCAGTCTCACAATGGGCTCCTTTGCTCAGAAGGGAGCCTGCTTCTCTCTCTGCCTGCCACTCTCCCTGCTTGTGCTCTCTCTCTTTTGCTATCTCCCTCTGTCAAATAAATAAGTAAAATCTTAAAAAAAAAATTAATACCAAATAGTTAAGACACAAGTTACATGGATAGGGTGTACATACTCATTCTTATTCCCTCTATAGGGAAGTCTTCCTTATTCTATCATAAATCGTTCTTTGCTTACCCCAGTTCTCATTGTGGTGAGAGCCAATAGGAGCCAAAATATACGGAGATCACACAGATTAATGGATATCTGACTACCGATCACTGGGTCAAAAACCACTAAGGTAAATAAATGATGTAAATAAAGTTCTGCTAGTCCTTATAGATTCTCCCCACATTGTGGTAGTTGTAATGATGGACATACCTAGAAACATCCCATTTTTCTATTCCTATTGGCTTGAAATGTCCAGATTTACAACTTATGAAAAGAGAATTTATAAGCATTTTGGATCATATGTATTATTAAGTAATAGGACGGTCATTGTATCCCCCAGGAGCTTTATGCAATGGGAAATATTTAATCTCTTGAAATAGATGAGGTTGTATTATTGATGTTCAGAAAGATAATGATTTGGAATCTAAACAGAACAATTATGCCTAATTTGTGAAACTGGAAAAATAAGTCCTTTGGGTGTCATTTGTGATGTAGAATTTCAGTAAAATCCATTCCTTCAGGTGGACCTTCACAGACAAACTCCAGGCTACTCATCTGGACTTATCTAGAATAGACTTTTGGGGGCAGTGCATACTACATAGTAATTTTTTTAAATAAGACATTTTTCTGTTGGATATTTTCAATTTTCTTTTCAGAAATCCCTGTCCAACTCGAATCACTGTAGCTCCGTTGGCAGTGTGTATCAGGCCAACTTCTAGGAAGCCATTTCCTTACTTTTTTCTGTGAGTGTATTGACATTGATTAGGGTACTGGTTTAACAACCAGGATCCATTAAAAATAAGATTAATTGAACTGATTTTTAGTGAAATCCTCATTTGACTATTGGCACTTCTTCCAGAACAGATTTTTCTTCTTTCCTAAATATTCTTCTATTTTCTTTTATAGTCTTTAGGAAGGTTATTTCCTTATTTTTCTGCAATTGAAGTAAAGGAAGTGGTAGAAAGAGAAGGTACATTTCAATGAATAATATTTATCTTTGAAAAAGATTTTCTCAGTGTGTGTAGCAATCATATTTTCCTATCCAAAAATTAGTACATGAAATTTTATGTACCATCATTATAGGATCTTATTTTAGAACAGTATCTTAGATTAAAACAGTGCAAAAATCCATAATGTAGGGCGCCTGGGTGGCTCAGGGGGTTAAAGCCTCTGCCTTCGGCTCAGGTCATGATCTCAGGTTTCTGGGATCGAGCCCCACATCAGGCTCTCTGTTCCACAGAGAGCCTGCTTCCTCCTCTCTCTCTCTGCCTGCCTCTCCGCCTACTTGTGATCTCTGTCAAATAAATAAATAAAATCTTTAAAAAAAATCCATAATGTACTGCTTACTATACACAGAAGGGAGCGAATAAGTTGATAGTGTTTTCTGATAAACTTTTAATATGCTGTCATTTGTGAATGCGAGAGAAGTGAGAGAGAGCAAAAACTAATATTGAGAGATACTGCACACTGTTGGCCTCCATCTGAGTCATCCCTTTTTCTGAAGATTCTGTAGAAGGAACGTTCATGGAAACTGCTGAGCTTCATAATTAGAGCAAGGGAAACAGTATTAGAATTTAAATAAGCATCTTTGCTATCTAGTGAATTGTGACAGCAACGAGGGTTCTTCTTTAATACTTCTGATTTACTCATGAATTGGATAATTTTTTTGAGATGGCAGGTTAGGGGCAATGAAACCTAAGGGTCGTATAGTTTGTGGTCCACGTTGTTGAAAAGTAATCCTGCCATGCTTTGTCCTTGTTTTTAAGTTTTAAGTTTTGAATCATGTTGGCAGGTATTAGATAAAAGGATATTTAAAAATGGAATGTATAAGAAGTAGAACCATATTTATTATCATTCAGAGACTGAGTAGAGCAGTACTTGCCTTTTTTTTTGTAACACACAGTTCAAAATGCAATTTGACAATATTTTAGAGTAACTAACCCTCTAAGCGAGATCTGCTGCCCTTTAAAAATCCCTTCAACGATTAATGGATATTTATTCTAGTTCTTGAAACACATGGTTTGGTAACTATCTTAAAACTCAGACTGATGATATTTTTATTTTCTCAGTCTTACTTCTGAGTTATTTTGTGTGTTGCATTTCAGAATAGTTGTATCTGATGCCTATCTTAGAGTATCTTTATTTTTTTTTCTAAAAAACACACACAAAAAAACTATGTAAGTAATACATGCCAAATCCCAATGCAATGTACACTATCAGTATGAAAATCTCTCTATAAATAAAAGATTACCAAGCTTTAGCTGGTCTGCTTATTCTGAGAAACCCTGCAAATAAAATAAAAGCCTGATGAAATAATTTGTCTTCTTGGAAGTCATTGCAATACAATCTGATCTATGAAATAATTTTACTGTTTACTTCCCCAAATTAGGTGGACAGTTAAGAAATTACTAACAAGATATTGGGATTTTGCTCTTTTCATTAACTAAATTCTAAATAGCATACCCCTTTATAACCCTTGTATGTGTAAAATTTAGCAGAGGAGAAAACTTGAATCTGCTAATGATATTATTTATCTTATGATTTATAGCAGAAAAATAAGAATTAACTATGGGTAGTGCCAAGAAGAAAATGGGCACAATGAAGGCTGGTGGCAAAGTTCAGTTTGCAGAATTATAGAGTGACTCTCTGTCCTCGTGTCCCCCTGCCTCACAGCTCTTCACTTCCGTGCCTTCAGTATCCTCTGGTTAGTGATCTAGCAGAAGCAGTAGGGACTGGGGAAAGGTAGCAGCTGCAGTAATCCCTCTGAACTTTCTCACCCACAAATGTTTTGCATCCAGACCCTTGGTTCTTAAACATTTTGTGGTCATGAGCCCATTTGAAAATCTGATGATACCTGTACACCTGTTAGAAGAATATACATACCATAGGGGTGCCTGGGTGGCTCAGTGGGTTAAGCCTCTGCCTTTGGCTCAGGTCATGATTTCAGGGTCCTGGGATTGAGCCTCGCATCGGGCTCTCTGCTCATGGAGGAGCCTGCTTCCTCCTCTCTCTCTCTGCCTACCTCTCTGCCTCCTTGTGATCTTTCTCTGTCAAATAAATAAATAAAATCTTTTTAAAAAAGAAGAAGAAGAAGAATATACATACTGTTAATATTTTAAAACTTCTTCATGTGCGCAGAATGCTCATGAACCCCTTCAATCTAAGTGTGGACTCCCAGCAAGAACCCCAGTGAAGTGCTTGTAGGTGAGGGCTGACTTTTAACCTTTTTTTTTTTTTTGACTCGCAAACATCCAGGAAACTGCCTGACAAATGTTAGGGACTCAATAGAGATTTATTGCTTGTACATATGTGCATGCTTCTTCTTGCTCCCTGGCTTCATGCCAGTCACTTTGCTTAAGCCGTGACTTAATGTATTGATGCTATCTTTAGGGCATAACATCAGAAATGCTGACATAACGGGAAAATTTTTAAATTAAAAGGATTAGTTAGGCATTCATGACTTAGGTTGCTTATTTCCATTCCAGGTCATAGCATCTTTATCCTCTGCTAATCCCCATGTTTTCACAAGTGCAGAATAGTGATTGCATTTTGTAGTGAAAAAATAATAAATGCGATGCCAGCATTTTATGAATATATATATATATATATATATGGCAATGTTATTTTAAGAAAAAAAAATATATGGGACAGAGTTAGCTACAAAGATTATAGCCAAGGGCTCCTATTGCTACACCAGGTAAGGGGTTAACATTTAAAAAGGGCCTAGAATAACACAATTAGAATTTCCTTTCAGGTATTTCACTCATTATTTTAGGCTTGATTTGAGCAAGTTGGTGGATGCACATGTTTTAAAATGGCAGATTGAAGAGTTGATGATGGACAGGTTTCAGAGCTATTTATTAGTACAGAATTAAGCAAGACATATACATTGTTTTCCCTCTGCTTATGACTGTCTCATTTAAAGTAGCCTATTTTAAAAGGACATCTAGGATTAATTCAGTTTAATTAAAAAAAATTTGTGTGGTCCCACTTTAATTCAATACCTACTCTGTGCAAATAACTCTGCTAAAAGTTGCATATGTGTTCTTCCTTATGCTAAGCAGGATGGTCCCCAGAGATGACCATGCCCTAATTTCTGGAACGCGTAAATATGCTAGATTACATGACAAAGGGGAATTAAGATTGCAAATCACCTAACCTTAAAATGGGGATAGCATCTTGGATTATCCAGGTGGGTCCATTAAAGCTATGAGGTCCCTTAATAATGGGGGAAAAGACAGAAGAGAATCAGAGTAGTGGAAATAGGTCAGAGGAATGTAATAGAAGAAGGACTGGACCTGCCTTTACTAGCTTCAAAGATAGAGTATCATGAATTGAGGGATATGGGTAGCGTCTAGAAGCAGAAAAAGGTCGGGAAATGGATTCTCCACTAGAGACTCCAGAAGAGAAGGCTGGAGTGGCACTATCTTGATTTTTGCTGAGAGAGACTTGTAACATCTAACATACAGTACTGTAGATAATTTTTTTTTAAAGATTTTATTTATTTGACAGAGGGAGATCACAAGTAGGCAGAGAGGCAAGCAGAGAGAGAGAGAGAGGAAGGAGGAGGAAGCAGGCTCCCTGCCTAGCAGAGAGCCCGATGCGGGACTCAATCCCAAGACCCTGAGATCATGACCTGAGCTGAAGGCAGAGGCTTAACCCACTGAGCCACCCAGGCAGCCCAAGATACTTTTTTTTAAAGATAAGTTTGTTTTAAGGGGTGCCTGGATGGCTCAGTCAGTTAAGCGTCTGCCTTCGGCTCTGGTCATGGTCCCAGGATCCTGGGATTGAGCCTCTTGTCAGGCTCCCTGCTCAGCAGGGAGTCTGCTTCTCCCTCTCCCTCTGCTGCTCCTCCTGCTCATGTTCTCTCTCTCTCTCTCTGTCAAATAAATAAAATCAATCAAAAAAAGATACTCTTGTTTTAAGCTACTAAGTTTATAGTAACTACGTCCTCAAATAGAAAACTAGTGCACACACACACACACACATACACTCAAAAATAAAGATACCTTCTTATACACCTAGAAGAAGGTTTCTCAGCCATGGCACTATTGACATTTTGGACCATATAGTATGTGTGTGTGTGTGTGTGTGTGTGTGTAGGAGTGGAAATGGCTGTATATTGTAGTATGTTTAGGATTAGCCTTGGCTGCTAGAGATTGTGTCTCCCTAAACCTAATGCCCAATGTGATGGTATTTAGAGGTGGGACCTTTGGGAAGAGCTTAAGTCATGACGGTGAAAACCTCATGAAAGGGATTAGTGCTGTTCTGGAAGAGAATCCACAGAGACCACTCATCCTTTTCACCGTGTGAGGTTGTGAAAATAAAAGTTTGGCCATCTAGGAAGTGGGTCTTCATCAGAGATTGGGTCTGCTGACGTCATAATCTTGGACTTCTCAGCCCCAGAACCATGAGAAGTCAATGTCTGCTGTTTATAAACCACTCAGTTTATGGTATTTTGTGATAGCAGCCCGAGTAGAGATAAAACATTGGCCTCAACACCATAGACACCAGTAGTATTTCCTGATTTTGACACCCCAAATATCTTAGGTCATTGCTGAATGACTGCTGGGGTAAAAATCACCCCAGAATGAGATACTACTAAACTAGGAAAAAAGATAGAGACATGCTTTAATTCTCCAATGCATGGCAGTGTTTGATAAGCTCCACAAAAGTGTAAGTCTTATTCATCTTGCTGTACTACCCTTAGTGAATGGAATAGGGGCTGACAAGTAAATGGCTCTAAAACTAACTCTGAATTCACAATAGAATGAATGAGTGAAGTTCCTTAGAAGTACAAGCTAGCCAGTGACCAGAAAAATTTCCTCTAGATTTTTTTTTCCTCATTCAGTAATGTTTTGGGCTATTTCTCCCTTTGAAACTAGTTAAGACCAGTGTTCTCCTAAGTAGTTTAGTGTGGCATATGAATTAGATTGGGCTCAGGTGACAGCTAGCTCTGATATTTATAAAGTATATGAACTTCATTGTCTCCATCTTTTTCAGACTCATTCCCATTCTCCGAGAAATAAAAAATAATACCCAACTCTCTAGATTGGTGTGAAAATTTTTTAAAAACACAATTAGGCATATGAGAAAATCCTTGTTTGATTCAGTGTAGATATTTAACAGATTTTTACCATCTTCCTATTCCAGTGTGCTAATAATGCATAGGGCTTCCTCTTTCCTTTTTTGAATTAGGACATAATTGGGATTGTTCTCATTATTGATTCCCAGTGACTTTTATTTAAGAATATAGATAATAGAGTTAGTTGTAAAATATTAATAAAATTAATTTTCTTTCCAGTGGACAAATTTCATATGAAAAGATATAATCAATATATACCAACGTTAAGGTTTTGAACTACAATAATTAGAAAGAATTCTACATTTGTTTGAAAGCTAATTATAACCTAAAATTAAGGAAAAAAATCTGGTGGCAGTCATTTTACCCTTAGTGATTTCAGAGCCATTCTCTGTACCTTTTTGCTGTGATTTGTATAATGCAGTGGGCTGACCCCTGTGGGAGTGTTCCCAGTCTGTTATGTTCTCTGGTTTCTGACAGGATTCACCCAGTAGGCGACACTGGCAAAAGATCAGGAAGGGAGAAGTCAGGTTCTAACCCCTCTCACTGCCGGAAGCAGTGTGTCCAGCAAGCCTTTTGCCCCCAGGGCTCCAGCTTCCACTGGACAACCCATCTTCCCGTTGGCACATCTCATGCAAGGCAGTCCCATGCTGTGGATCTCACTCCTGATGAACAGTCCCAACCTCTGGTCCTGATAATGATCCTTGCTTGTAGGAATTATTAGTGGCTCCTCCTTTCACAAATCCGAGTTTCTTTGCTCTTACATGCTTTGATTTCTTAGCCTTTTATCACTTGTGTAAACAAATCCCTGTTTAAACCTCTTTTATTTGAAATACTTAAATTGTCTTCTTTTATCCTGCCTAGATCTTGACAATTGTTTTTTCCCCTAAAATGTCAAGTGTTGTCTACTTGTTAATACTCTCAAGAGGTATGTTTTACATTCTATCGTCTATACAGATAACTATTTTATATAATGATGATTACCTCTTTATATTCTGGAAAAATTATATTTCGTTCCTCAGTATAAAAAACAAATTTAAAAACAAATTTTAAAATTAATTACACATACATTGGGATCTCAGATTTACTAAACTAATTATCAGAACGAAAGACAAATTAAGGAGAAAAGATAAAAGTATGCATAATTATTAAATGCTGGCATTTATGTGAGCCTTGGGCTCCTCTTTTATTAGCTTTTTGGGTGCAATTATCATTAACATTTCAGTTGTATCTTTAATGAATATTAGAGCTACAAATACACAATGGCATGAGTGGAAACGGCAGTGTTTCATTATTCACGCAGATTGCAACTTTAAGAAAAATAACCTAAAGAGAGACTAGAGAGCTGTAGTTGTATATTTGCTCTGGGAGCTATGAGCTGTGCAACAATATTCTGGGTCTTAATTTTTACTGCTGCATCTGTGTCTTTTGGGGAAACCAGTGAAAAGAAGTTTGGACTCTTCTGTAGTAAACCAGTTACCTGACTTTGGACACTACTTCTAATGCAACCTCGGCACATTCTTCAAACATCTGCCACATGCTAAGCATTGTTCTAGGTGTTAGGAAAGCAAACATCTACAAATAAGAATTAGTTTTTCCCTTCGAGGCATGGGACAGTGGGACAATACTGTCATGAGGCAAATGAGTGCACCGAAGTTAGATAAGGGCTTGGTCAGACGTATACCCAGGGTGCATATCAAGAAGGTGGTCTTCTTTCTATGGAGGTCATATCTAACTTTAGGAGTGAAGTAGTTGGTAGGTAGAGAGGCTTGAGGTTTGATTACAAAGCAGTAAGTGATGGTCAGTCTAGGAAACTGCTTGGAATGTCCTCTTTGTGTGCGTGATAAATCATTCAGAACTGAATGAGAAGCTACTTCAAGACCCAGCAAGTGCTGAAGAAGCAGTTAGAAGTATGACACCACATTGTCTTGTTCCATAAAGTGAAATGAGTGTTGGGGGATGGGCTGTTTGGGAACAGGACCTGCTCTTCAGATTGGGGGAAATGGCTCCATTAGAGCATTGCCATGAGACATCCTTTAGAAGTGGTGCTGACAAAGAAATGCTCAAATGTGCAGCTGCTGGGAGATCAAGATGCTGTTGGAGGTTGTTTGAGCATGTGAGAAGCAATGGGACTCTTGGGGAGCAGCTGTAGGAGGCTGTAATTGCTGGGCTCCACTGCTGACTGGAGCCATTCATTGCTGAGAGGAGCAGCTGCTGAGAGTTTAAGCAGGGGTCCCTGGGGAGCCACGGCTGGGAGCTTCCCCAGATTAAGAAGCTGCCACAGGAAGCAGCATCCATGAGTGTCATCCTGTGGAAACTTTAGACTTATCCATCCAGTTCCACCATCCCGGCAGTTGGCAATGGTCTGAAACACAGTCTTAGGTATATAAAGAAATGATAAATGAATGATTCACAAGATTGACAAAATAGGTTTGAGATGTTTAAATAACAAATTTCCTCAAACTCTGACACACAAACTCCTTGGCTGACATGCTACGACATTTTTACCCTGAAGAGTAGCTGTTACACTGACAAAAACAAAGTGATGTGACTTTAAATCAAGGGATTCTTTAACCATAAGACCCAGGAGAATATATCTAACATTTGGTACTTTTTAATATTTTTTCCCTTGGGAAGAGTAACTGTCATTTTTATCCTGTTCTTAAAGTTCCTGACCCTAAAGTAGGTTAAGAGTTTTGCATTAAGAAGCCAGAAAAGAAGATCAGCCATGGAGAACTCTCTTACATCTGCCACCAGCTTATCCACAAAAGGCACTGTTGTTTGATGAATTTATGTAATAATCATGTTAACACTATCTAGCATTACTGTGAGATTGTCCTTCTCATATTTTGTGTGGGATAATAGTCCTTGATGCATTAGTAACTCAATGTGCATTTTTGTGGGTCAGGAGAGACTCAGTTAAATGGGGTAAATAAAAGCAGAATAACAGACTTTTCATTTTTATTTGAGTAAGACAAAATTATGGTGTAAGGACTTGAGAAAGAAAATCCAGTTGGAAAACTATTGTGATAGTCCACAGTTAAAGAGGCCCCTAGAACTAGTATGGATGCTGTGGAAATGGAATGGATGGTATGGAGGTAGAGACGTTTAACTTGTGAATGTGAGCATTTTAATTTTAGAATGTAATAGATCTAGAAATATTTTGTTTTGTTTAAAACGTATAATGTTGCTGATTTCTGTCAAAACCTTTTCATCTAGAAAAATTCCATGTGGATTAAGCCACATGAGAGTCAGTTACCCTGACTTAATAGATACTTCATCGCTGTGGGTTTTAATCAATAAACTCGACCTTCACTCTTGGCCCATTATACAATCTGTACTGGGCAAACAACAAAAGGAAATGAGGTGAGTCAGGTGTTGAGTATATTAGTGAATTGGGGTTTGAAAGATCAAGAATGGAATGTCAGAATAACAACGCAAAGGAGAAAACTCTTTTTTTTTTTTTTTTAAGATTTGACATACTCACGTTTTTGGTTGTTTTTTGTTGTTTTTTTGTGTTTTTGTTTTGTTTTGTTTTGTTTTGTTTTGCTTTTTGTTTTTAGGTGCAACATAGCATACTCTGTTTTAGGATTTTCATTTTCGACAGGAAAACTAAGTGTATTTTTCAAAGTAAATTTACCCCTGAAGCTCTTGACCTCCTAAAGACTCTTGGAAATAGTTACTTTAAATCTCATCTGGACAAACAAAAATTGCTCTCAAGATACTTACTTAGCTAATGAAGATGCCTTGCAGAGAATTTGAACAATTATTTGAAGACAGAAAACATTCCATGTGGCTCTTCTATCTCTTGTGGAGAGTTGTCAGCTTTGCGTACCTTGGAGTGTTTTTAGTTTTGTTTTTGTTTTTGTTTTGTTTTTTTTCCCCATCTCCAAAGGAGACACTGCCCCACTTTCTGAGACTTGGCATGTGGTTGGGATTACTGTGAGGCTTTTGAGCTTGCAGTTCACACAGCCCACTTGTCTTTGACAGTATGATATGTTCCTCTTTTAACTTCACAGAACACAGCAGTGAGAGCTCCCTTAAAGGCAACCTAACTCAATCTGTGCTTTCTGAAGTGCGGTTTGTTATCCACTTTGGTTGCTGCCAAAGTGTGATATGACTTACTTTTTTTGCATTTGCATATAGTGAAAAAAAATTGGTGTGGCCTTATCAAGATCAAGGAGGGGAATGTATGAAATCCCTGGACACTTTGAATTCACAGGAACTTCTTGGAACATACTAGGGCTTAAGATATGGTTTTAATCAAATAAGAAGAGCTATATATTTCAGAAGCAAAACTGTCCCCTGCCTTGTTCCTTTAAGATAAGGGTAGGGAGTTCATCGCCTTCTGAAAGGATAGAGGTTATTTTTGTACTTGTTATTAAAACATTATGTTACTATTCAAAGATAACTAAATATACCCAGTTGATTTAATACGCTGCATAATTTTTGAGTTCTCTCCTTGTCCCACTGCAGTACGTACTGTTTCATGTCATCACCAGAATGATACTTAGGAGTGGCCATAGACAACAAGTCCCTTGCAATTCACTCTACCAAGTGTGGCCTCGGTCCTCTCTGAGTATTACATGCAACTACGAGCATTCACAAAGCTAGAGACATAGAAGGCATACACATGCACATGAAACACCAAGAAGAAAGTGTCACACCAGCTTCTACCTTTCTCTGTTTCCTGGACTCCTATCTTCAATGTAATAATAACAAATTTTCCATCATGTACAGCCCCAGGAAACCCCATTTTTTGAATCTAGCATGAACACTTTGCTTGTGGCTGGATAAAACACTAGACTTAGTGTCTCTGATGACAATGATACTTCGTATTTGGGATTGAAAAATCTCTGTTTTGATATTTTGAGCTGATGATCTTACATGTCTTTATACTTATATTTATTTTTTTAAAAGTATATATTTTTAAGGATCTCCACACCACCTGGGACTTTACCACCAAATTAGCTATTGCTTACAATCCTGATGTCTATAAAGAATATAAGGCTCTTGGTTTCTAATAAGATTCATTACATTTTGCACGACTTACTTTGATTTTTTTTATTACAGAATTAATAAAGATTTATGTGAACATCAAATAGTATATAGTAGGCTTTTAAGTAAATGATTAGAGTTCGGAGCTCTCTCTCTTTAAGAAGTATGGCCAGAATGGCAAGCAAACTCTTGTGCCTGCTTCCCACAATGAAACAATTCCTTCTGTCTTCCTATTCTTTTCTTTGCTCACCCTTACCCTGTGGGCACCCCCTTAAAGAACTCTGATGTTTCACATCACTGTGGTCTTTGTTCTTTCTGAAACCTTCTCCCAATTAGATTTAATCTCTCCTTCTCTCGGTTCTCCTTGGCCCTCCTCACTGTTTTTTCATAGCCCATTACTGGTTAATGAAACTTGTGTTTCTACTAAAATGTAAACTTCATGAGGACAGGAAATATGTTTCATTTATACTATATATAGTTATACTATATATACTATATATATACTATATATATAGTATATATATAGTTATAACTAACTATTTTTATAATGTGTATCTGCTACTAGAACCATGCTTTATAAAGAAAACAACTTCTCCAGAATTATGATGCTATTACAGGACTTAGACAGTGGGAGGGGCTAAAGTGTTAGAAAAAGATTGACCTGAGCATGCGTCTTAGCTCTCACGCTTAGTAACTGTGAATTTAGGTTTAAGATGCTTAATCCCTTTGGGGCTTTGTGGATAATGAAATCTATGTTATAGAATTAATTTAAGAATTAGAAGATGAAATATGTTAAGTACTGGACAGAGTCAGTACTCAATAAATGATGCTATTACTATTTGTAGTGAAAGTCTTCTAAAAGATCTTAATGTGTATTTATAGTAGGTTGAAAGGATCAGTGATTCATTTAAACTCCTCATTTTGTCCTCTTCTGTGTGGCTCTGACTTCTTATTTAATAGAGGTATCAAACAGAATCTTTATAAATATTAGCTGCCTGTTTCTCCAACTTCTTATTTTTTTTTTCTAGGTCTGGACTTGTCTTTTCTTTATTTCTTCTTATTTTTCTTTTGGAGGGTATGATGACCACTCCACATAGAAAAGTACATATACCAAGACATTTTCAACTTTTCAATGACAAAAAAGCTTCTTGTCAAAACTAAATGTGTTAAAATGCCACCCACCCACTTTTTTTAGAATTAATGAGATTCTTTAAAAAAAAAAAAAAGATTTTACTTATTTATTAGAGAGAGTGAGAGCATGAGCTGGGGGAGGAGCAGATGGAGAGGGAGAAGCAGGTTCCAGGCTGAGTGCAGAGCCTAGGGGGAAACTTGATGAGGCTTGATGTGGCTTAATCCCGGAGCTCGATCCCAAAGCTACAGGATCATGATCTGAGTCAAACACAGACCCTTAACAGACTGAGCCACCCAGGTGCCCCAGAATTAATGATACTCTCGCCAACCTTTCTATTTTAAACCAATCATCTCCCAGTCTGACAAATAAAACTACTTAAAATATATATACATTTCATCATGTGGTCTCTAATTTGCATAATGGCAGACTAATTACAGACCATATTGCTGGGAAAACCTTTGGGGTCAACTAAAGAAAGAGAAAATACTTAACATCAGTCAAAAGACTTTTATATACAAAATGGTAGTCATTACCAAAACCCAAAATAAGAACACAAGACAACAACAACAAAAAATCCATCAGCTAAAACAGATAGTAATAGGCATTGATTTCATAGTAAAATAATGGTAGCATGAGTCTCTGTATGGAACTACTCAAAAGGGAAGCAAAACTATTTCCTTACTTTTTATGATATTATCACATAAATAAGAAAGAAAACGAGAGAGAGAGAGAGAGTGAGAGGGACAGACAGACTACAGTAGTCCCCTCCATCAGGAGACTACGCGAAATTTATTCTCAAGGAAGAGCCATATCTTTCCATATAACCAAATATGATAGTGCGATAGTACTTAGATGCCTGTGTAAAATTATGGGAAGAATAAAGAAGCATACCTATATTTCTTAGGAAAGATGGAGGGGGCTTACATTTAATGGTAAATGGGAGTGACAGCACCAAACTTAAAATCGTGTGAAAGTTAGGATGATCAGATAGATGAATGGCAATAATTTAGAGCATCTGGTTTTCATTGCTTGGACTTGTACCATATCATCGGCAGATGTTCCACACTCTGAAGAGGTTAATAGAGGAGATGGGGGGCACAAAACTATGTATAGTATTTTACAAGCACATGTTTACTTACTACATAAAGATCATACACCTCTATAGATTGATTTTTCATGAACTTCAAAAAGTTATGATTAATGGGGATAAACTATGTGCCTGTTTTAATTCACTTGGTTTAGTTTCTTCTTTTGTTGTCAGATTTCCTTACAAATCTTATTTTTACATTCCCATGTCTACTAAGAGGTAGTCTACAGACACTTTGTTGGTATAATTTGGAAACATGTTCTTTCCAGTGAATTTGTTCATTCACAGCAGCAATGTTGTGCCTCATTTACCTTTTCTGTGAAATACAGGTGGAAGAAAATATGAGTGGAAGAAACAAAAAGGATATGGTTGAGCATGCATTCACGTAATAGTAACTGACATTTTGATTGTTGAAGTCATGGATGAAGTCTGTCTATACTGAGACTGGCCTCAGGCGCCAACATTAATGACTGCCCTGTCAGCGTCTTCTTACAGGATATAGATAGTAGTGTGGGTTTGTTCACAAAGGGTTAATTCTCACTTAGGTTTGCTGTCTATGAGTCATATCTTAGATTGACCATAAACTCTGATCTCAAGGGCCAGAAATATCTCACAGTCTTCTCATATTGTTGAAATTAGAATGCCTTTGTTTTAAATTTATCATTTGTTATGTTAATAGGAGAAAGCTTCTATTGTGATGAACTCTTCACAGAGAAGTTTATACCAACTGAGAGATTAGAGACATGTCCAGAAATATATTGTTTGTCTTGCATGTACCAAGGGGTATATTTAGTTATCAGTGTTTCTTTTCTCCTTTTCTTCAGAAGAAACATTTTGTGTCAGAGTTTGTAACCATGTGTTAATGACTGTAAAATAATGAAATTCAGGAATGGCAGCCTTATTTTTTTTTCTTTTGTGTGTGTGCGCCATCCATTCCTTTGTTATAAGAGATTAGAAAGTGCTGAATGACTAGAAAGAAAATAATTGAAAATGAAATCAGAGTAAAATGAAGAGAAAAAAATTCTAATCAGCTGATGAAAGCATATCATTTGCCATTGGGTCTTCTTTCAATTTTAACATATTGTCTTATTCTTCAAAATCTAATCTCTAAGATCGAGAAATCCAAAAATAAGAAAAACAGGACTATCACACAAAAACTAGGAATTTCCAAGTGATATCATGCAGGCTTCCTTTTTTGTTTGTTTCTTTGTCTGTTCTAAATAAGACTAGAAAATGTAATGTAGAAACAGTTTCCTTCTATGTTTCATAAATATATGTGTCTAGAAATACTTGAATTTAGGGTCAGTCGTATACCTTTAAACCTATTCAAGCTGATAAGGATTTCCTATACAGAATTGCACTAAAATATATGTATCAGACAATTATAATTAGTGCTAAAGATATGTCAGAAAAAAAGATAAAACTTTTTCAAAGAGTAAAATTGGGAATTATTACCAAGTATATTAAAATATTCAATCTAATAGTAAATTTACATGTATATATACACATAGATTTATAAATATACACACATGTATGTAATTGCATGCATACATATTCATATATGAAGTCATGGTCCATTACTAATAAGTACATTGGAGAGAGTATGGTAGAAGTACAGTAGAATACATAATTTTCTAAAGTATATTTTTTGGAGCAATAGTTCCAAAAAGTGGTCTGCAGTAAAAGGTCTCAAATAAGCTTAAAACTTTTGATTACTGGGACATCTGGGAGCCTCCATTGGTTAAGCATCTGCATTCGGCTCAGGTTATGATCTCGGAGTCCTGGGATCAAGTCCTGCATTGGGGACCCTGCTCAGCAAAGATTTTGCTTCTCTCTCTGCTGTTGCTCCCCCTGCTTGTGTTTTTTTCTCTCACTCTCTCTCTCTCTCCTCTCTGGTAAGTAAATAAATAAAGTATTTTTTTAAAAACTGTGATTACTATGCTCTCTTCTAAAACATACACACAGTAAATATGTACAGGATTCTCTAAGAGCAATTTTTCATCATAACCTCTCTGGTAGTCAGAATAATGGCCTCCAAAGGTGTTCATGTCCTAATCCCAGCAGTATGTAAATATATTACCTTACTGGTAAGGAGTAATTAGACTTGAATATGAAGTTAAGGTTGCTTATTATTGAATTTAAAATAGAGAGATTATCCTAGATTATCTGGGTAGGCTCACTGTAATCGCAAAGGTCCATATAAGTGAAAGAGAAGGATAGAAAAAGCAGATCATAATGATGTGATGTGAAGACTAACTTAGCTTTGAAGATGAAGAAGGAAGGAGCCATCAACCACTGAATGTGAACAACCTTTAGAATTTGGGGGAAGAAAAAAGGAAAAGCATCACTTCTTGAACATTCAGAAAGGAATGCAGACCTGCCTATACCTTGACTTTAGCCCCATAGGGAAGCTGTTGGATTTCTAACCTATAGCACTGTACAATAATGAGTTTTTTGTTGTTTTAAGCCAGGAAGTTTCTGGTAAATTGTTACAGCAGCCATAAACAATTGATACATGACTATCATACTATATGCCACACACTGTGCTGAGTGATTATTATATTACATGTAATCAACTTCAAAGGCAAAAAACATAAATATTATAATTATCCTTATTTTATGAACAAAGAAATTGGGGGATGGAAACTCATGTAGCTTTGGCAAATTATACAAAATAACACAAATAAGAAATATCAGAGCCAGGACTCAAATTAAAGACCAACTACAGAATTGGTGCTTTATATTTTTTATTGTTGGATTCAACTTTTCCAAACTTACTTAACACTAAACTTTTTCATTTCTCCCCAGTATGCCTTTTTATTTTGGGAAACACCACTATAAGTGGAAAGAGACTATATTTAAGAGACAAAGATCCTAATTCCAAATTTAATATTAAGTATCCATATAACTGGCTAAGTAATCTGGTACTTCTTGGCCTCAATTTCTTCCAGTATTGATGGCCCCAAAACACTCCCTGTTCTCATGGGACTTATTCTAGCCTCTTCCTTGGCTTTATTTACACCTACAATTAAAAGTATTTTGCAACCATCAACTTATTTGCATTATTTATAATAATTCCCGGAGGATCAATGAATAGGTGCATTATTCCCACATTATAAATATGAAAAGTTAAAGTGCAGGGAAATTGAATTTTTTGCTGCAAATCAAAAAGATAGTAAGTAACAGAGCCAGGTCTTTACTGGTTGTCATCTGTCTCCTAACGAAAGCTCTATCCACTGTAATCCATTTAGTCATATTTTAGTAAACATTGCAATACAAAATTCTTACCAAATGCTTCACTTTCTATAACAATGTAAGAACTGATAAAATTAATATACTGCCAGCCAATATATACTGTAATCAAATCCATTGAAGAAATGTCACTAACAACATGCTGTCTTAGTTTTCCTTTATAAAATGTTTAATATATTTACATATGGAGAATTCCAATAAAATAAAACCAATAGAATAATATTACTCTTACTAGAGTGGTGCCAATAGTCAGGATATTTTTTTAAAGCTCTCCAGGATATTCTTACTAAAAGCCAAGTCTCTAGAATAGCCTTAGACATGGTCACTTAACCTACTCTAGAAACTTAGGATTTTGCCAAATAACCTGAATGTAACTTTGAATGTAATTTTACTTATTAATCGACAAGAATGTAGGCAGAGCTGTAAAACAGAAATAGAATGGATTTTGAAGTGAAATCACCTAGATTTCAATTTCCACTCTACCATGATTAGCATCGTTTCCTTTTGCGAAAAAATTCAAGTTATATAATCAATCAGGGTCAGTTTAATCATCTGTAAAATGAGGATAATCAGGCCTGTCTTTGAGGGTTCTTTACATCTAATAGGTAAGTAAGTATTTCATTTCATTACTCACACACCTCTGAAATCGGTTTGGACTAAGAACCTTTGCAACGTATTCCAGTATTTAAATGTTCACACTTCAATTGTAGTTGTTTGTTTGAATATTTATCCATTGGATTCTCAGTGTCTCGAAGGTTGAGATGATGTCTTATTTAAGGTTTACCATCAACATCTAGCATGTGGTCTGTCCTCCAAGAGACATTAATTAAATATTTGTTGAATGAATGAGAGTCTTCACTGAATATTAATTGGCTGACTTAAAATGTCCAACTCTGTGGAGTAATTTTAAAAATCAGTGAAGAGACATCGCTTCTCGGCCTTTTGGCTAAGATCAAGTGTAAAAATCAGTGAAGAGAAAAAACAGCTTAAAACAAAAAATAAAATGCATTTTCCTCTTCCATCTGTCAATTTTAACTTTTTCTTCTTCTTTCTGTAAGCATCCAATCATATGGTAGTCTCATTTGAATCTGTAACATATTTAAGTAAATCTCTATACTATTTATAGAGTCTATGCATAACTACAATTGATGACTTTGATTAAACATGTTTAACATTTCTGATGTAAAATTTGCTATCTTTCTGTGGTTAATAAATCTTTCAAATACCTCCTCAATATTAATATATTGATTCAGTATTCATAATGTTTATGAAGTCTAATTTATTTTCCCTATCTGGCCAAGAGAGACTTACATTTAGAACTAACAAGATAAATCTTATACAGATTTGTGTAAAGTGGAACAAAATAAATATTCAAAAGACTTCTAAAATCACATAAAAACCCCTTTCCAGTTAAAACTGACAATTCATTACTCTTTTAAATTGTGGGTACTTGAGTGGGATGTCAGTTTTGGTTATAAAATTAACTCACTCTTGCCAGCCACTGTTATCATCTTGTTCTACCTCAGAACAAAAAGAGCAAGATAGAAGAAATTTCTTTTGAATTTAGAAGTGGTTTGGTGAGATTAACCAAACAATAACAAAGCAATCATGTTCAACAAACACAAGGAACATTAAAAGGCTACGTTTTATTCCGGGGTATATCTTTGAAGGAACATAAAATTGAACTTTCAGAATCATGCCCAGTAGAGAAACAACTCTTTCATTTTCAGTCCTATTTTGCCTGATTTTTGGGGCTACTTTATGAGAGAAAGACCACAAGCCATTTCAAATGGACTCCTGCCGATATGCCCCGCTATGTGGCAGCATGAAGCAATCCCTTCTTCAAAGCGTAGTCTCTGTGAATTGACCATTACATCTTTCATCTTTAGGATTGTGCCCACAGAGCATTGTACCAAAGACTTAATTCTTTTGAATGCCTTATAAGCAATCCAAAGGGAATTCTGCAAGTATCTCAGCAGCAAGAGTCCTTAAACTTCAACTAATACTATTGGGAATTCCATGTTCTAAAACCTGAGTGCTTTCAAATGATTTGCCCTATATCAACAGTGTTAACCTTTACCCTGTTTTAAAACTACACGTGTATTTAAGAAATAAGGAACCATAGGTCAGCTCATTTTCTTATACTTGAGAAAGGAAGGAAATAGAAACAGTCTAAAAATTCTTTAGTGTTTATTTGATAACAATAAATAACACAGATTAACTTGGAATAGAGAGACATAATGATTTAGATGCTGCTCTAAGTGATTAATAACTATGACAACTGATTACATAGATTTAAAATAATAGATTTTATACATGGAAGAGGTTTTAGGCATCAAACTGAAATTATAATAAGGGTCCAAAGGCCCACTGGAGTTGAGTGATTTGATAGGTCACAAAGGTAGTAATGGAAGGAGTCAAGTAGACCTAAGCTTAAAACGTTTCTTTTCTTTTCTTTCTTTTTTTTTTTTTTAAGATTTTATTTATTTGACACAGAGAGAGAGATCATAAGTAGGCAGAAAGGCAGGCAGAGAGAGGGGGAAGCAGGCTCCCCGCCGAGCAGAGAGCCTGATGTGGGGCTTGATCCCAGGACCCTGAGATCATGATCTGAGCTGAAGGCAGAGGCTTAACCCACTGAGCTACCCAGGTGCCCCACGTTTCTTTTCTAATTGGAGGACCTCTCAGAGCTTCCTTTCTTCAACCTTCTGAGGTGAGTTGTCTATCTTCTGAGAAGGTTATATAGTACTGAAGCATCTGACTGGGTCCTGTCACACATGAAGTATTCAAATCATGTTTGCTTCTTTCTCTTTCTGCTTTTCTCTTTGGAGTTCTTTCAACTATAGCACATTCGCTAGAGTTGGTTCAGTGTTTGAATTAAAGTTGTAATAATTCTGACTTATAACTGTGGTTAAACTTTTGGAAATGTTTGTGTTAAATTAGGAGGAAAGTTGTGCTGGAAAAGATTTAGAGGCATGTTGTAGAGAAGAGACCCAGTGACGATCTCATCTGGACTTAACTGGTGTCTTTTTCACATTCTTTCCCTGATGATTTTTAAATCTCTTCCAAATAAAATATTTGATGTTTTTAACAATGGCTAAGTCAGTGTTTTGGCCAGTAATATTACCACATTAAATTGGAGTCAGTTAGTGCTATGTAGTTTCTTGATAACTGCTTTGGAGATATACTAATGAAAACAGAGACCAGACCTAGAAATTTCTTTTAAATCTTTATGAAAATGCTCTCTTTCTATGTGCTTTATCTGTATTAAATTAGAAATAATATATTCTCCTATAAATATTGATCATCACTTTTGGTTTAAACTTTTTCAATTACAGTACTGATAGAGAATGAAATAATGGACAATGACAGAGCCAAAAGAAAATTATTTTCTATCGTGTTTTTCCCTAGAGAAAACTGGAGTTACCTTATGGGCTGGTAATTAAAGTAAGAATAAGAATAATTAAAATAAGAAAATCCTAGAGTTAAAAGTAAAGGAAGAATCTTCCTGATTTCCAGCCGACTTCCTAAAGACCGTCTTTACTAATTGCTTCTTGGGGCTACCTAACACTTAAGTATAGCTGAGGGATAGGGGCTAGCTCTAGGAACACCTTTTGAAATCCAGGTTATCAGGATACAGAGTACACACTTCACCTTATACTGTATTTCGTTGTTTAGTTTGGTTGGTTGGATGGTTTTGGCAGAGAGAAAGCATTAATAGGTCATATATTTCTAATGAGCCTTCAAAATGTCATTTTATTAAATTATAAGTACATTTGCTGCACTTGTCCAATTTGCCTGTGAGGGTAATGTGTTAAGCCTCTTATTATATATGGATTCATTTCTTCAGAAAACAATTATTATTGGATCCTATTTTAAATGTATTCTCTTTTTATTAGCTAACTCCTCCTCAGTCAGAGAGACTATCCCAGACTATAGTTAAATTCAGAAGGCAGGTTTTACTTCATGTGTTCCATCAAGAGCATGAAATAGTAATTAGTGGCCACTGGGCCTCATGTTGTTTAACTTAATAAATAATCTTCATAATTTTGATTTTTATTGATTATACTTACATTGTCCTAAGAATTTGATTCTGGACAAAAGGAAAATCCCAAATGCATAGTGAACTTTCTTAATAAGAATAATATATAAATGTAAAGAAAGGCACTTATCTAAAAATACAAGAATAGATGGGAATTTTACATTTTAATTCAAAGTATTTATATATTCAAAATATTATATATATAAATATAACATATACTTATATATGTTCTAAATATTTAATTCAACAAAAATATGAATTTAAAGTAAACAAAGAGTATCTAAACACATAGTTGTAATTAGAAAATGTTAACCTTTTTTTTGTTGTTTATATGCAAAGAAGCATTAAAAAGTCAGTTGAAGTGACCTGGGTGGCTCAGTCAGTTAAGCGTCTGTCTTCGACTCAGGTCATGATCCCAGGTCCTGGGATCAAGCCCCACATCAAGTTCCCTGCTCGGTGGTGACCTTGCTTCTCTTCTCTCACTCTGTCCTCCAGCTTGTTCTCTCTCTCTCACTCTTTCTCAAATAAATAAATAAAATCTTAAAAAAATAAAACTCAGATGAAAATTGAAACTTTAAGTAATTTTTCAAATATCTCAACCAGAATATTGGATCAAATATCTGTATTCTTAAGGTAGAGTTACATAATGAGAAAGAACAATTAGATTACACAAAAATATCCTGATTAAAAAAGAAAAAAAAAAAACTCATAATCTTGCAGGAGCATTCTAATTATACAAATATTTCAGGTGGCTGCTGGAACATTCATTCAAAAGCTGTGCTGGGGATTGATTGGATTATTGAGCCTATATTGGAAGCTCTGTATGTAGTAAGCTTCCATGTTGGATAGGATATGCAGTAGAATCCACACTACTGATTATGGGAATCACACAACCTTGTTCTACACAAATGTGGATATTGGTAGTAAAAAAATTGCCAGATGCCAGTGTTGTCTGGATTTTGAGTTCTTTCTGGACACCAGATTGAATGGGTGATGCCAAATGAGTAGAAATTCTAATAAATGGGACCATTCTTTAGTGAGTTTGTTTGCAGAAACATGAAATCGTATATAATTATATACGTATATATAATTATATATAATTATTATATATAAATATTATATATATTTATTTATATTTATTTAAATATATAAATTATATATATAAATATATATATATAAATATATATAATATATATATATAAATATATATATAATATATATTATAAATATATAATAAATAATAAATAATAAATAATAAAATATATATAAATATATAAATAAATTATATTTATTTATTTATTTAATTATATATAAATATTATAATATATAATTATATATCGTATATAATTATATACGATTTCATGTTTCTGCAAACAAACTCACTATATATATACACATATATGTGTGTATATACGTATATATATACATAAATTGTGTGTATGTATATATATATATATATATATATATATATGGATTGGCTTATACAAACTCTACTTTAAATTTGTTCCCAGCCACCTTCATGGAGACATTATTCTCTTATGAAGAGACTCCAAGTCTGGCCAAGTCCTATGTTGGAAGAAACATAGAGACAAATCTTGACTGTCAGTGTTCAAAACTTTAAGGAACATTGCTACTACATTAAATGTATAGTACTTTATCAGATGTTGTGTCTACCATGACAATTGTAGAATGAAAATAAAGCCAACTTGATTATTATTTGGTGATCATACCACAGATACCAAATACTTATGTCTAGTTATGTACAAATGGCACATGAAAGTTATTAACCATGCTATTTTATAATTTATAACAATTTCTTTATTAATAATACAAATTAATTTTATTAAGTAGTATCTATTTGAACTAATGTTATTTTTTAAATGATTTTATTTGTTTATTTGAGAGAGAGAGAGAATGCATGAGCAGGAAGAGGATCAGAGGGAGAGGGAGAGAGAGAATCTCAAGTAGACTCTGTGCCAAGCCTGAAGCCTGATGCAGGGCTAGATCCCATGACCCTGAGATCATAACCTGAGCCAAAATTAAAAGTCAGTGCTCAACCAGCTGAGCCATCTAGGTGCCCGAAGTAATGTTATTAATAAACATGCCCAAGCTCCCTTTTTGTGTTCTTGGTATAATGCTGATAGGTGTAGTTGCTCCCCTTAGCAATGGTATCACAATTGCTTTTCTTCCCTGAGACACTGCTTTATACTAGATTTCATTTGCACTAGATAAAAGACTAGAGGATTTTAATATAATACATAAGAGAGTGATGAAGTCATCAGTATAAGCTCTTGTACCATGTAAATAGAAAAGCAAAGTTATAAATCAATTGTTATTAAATGAATGAATAAGACTGATATAAATTATAAGACCAGAAATTTGTTTCTGTGCACTAACATTAAAGTCAGTAAATAATAATGTGTATACCACATATCTGACTGATTAATGGAGAGGAAAATTATTATTTATATAAATATGACTATAAATATATATGTGTAATATCTCAAAGAAAGAGAGAAAATGTATAATGGAAATGTATTTGAACACATGCCAAAATTTATAGATGATCAGCCTTGTCACATGATTAAATGCATCACCTTAGTCATGGGACTTCCAGGACATCTCTGGATGAAAGATTGAGGTCATAATGGGGCTCTTTGATGGATTTAAAACTAACAATATCTGACACATTAAATATCTTAGTTGAAATGCTATCATCATATAAAAATCTTTTGTCAAGTTTGGTTAATATTTTATAAAGTGAAGTGCATAGAAATAGCATGGAAAATAAAATTTCCACTTTAGTTTTGCTGGAGTGCAGAAGAATTTAAAGTTAAATAAAATTTATTATTTTAGCAAATATGCTAAAGGTATGAGCAGACATTAAAAAGTGGTTCCATCACAATGGTATCAAATGTCAGCAAGGTTTGTATTGGTGTAGGAAAGTGAATGTGGGCTTGAGTAATAGTAATATGAAGACAAATTAGTTTTATGATCTTTCAAACATGATTTCTAGAGGCTCACATATTTTAGACCAAGTTTCTTCATCTTTACTTAATCTAAACATCCCTATTCTTAACAGAACTAAATTTCATAGATAGATTAAAATCTAAAAATGAGAAATTGATAAAAGAGAATTAACCATAGCATTTTAATAATACATTGGTATATTCTAGCCTCAAATAGTTTATCCTGGTCCAATAATATAGCTAATAAGTAATTATCACAAGCACCCATGAAAATACAATCTATAAATGAATATGAATAATATATATTAGAAAGTACATTTTAGAATTAGCAATAACATCTTGTTTCCCATATTGTATTTATTGTACCACATAAATTTATTTATTAAAACAATTTATAGGGGCACCTGGGTGGCTTATTCAGTTAAGGGTCCAACTCTTGATTTTGGCTCAGGTCATGATCTTAGCGTCATGAGATGGAGACCCATGCTTACTTGGGAGTCTGCTTCAGATTCTCTCTCCTTCTCCCCAACTTGTACTCTCTCCCTCTCAAATAAATAAGTAAATCTTTAAAAAAAATAATTTATAAATTTTATGTACTCTAGTAGAGCAGTTAGCAATGAATGTTTTAAAGATTATCACAGTTTGGTGCTGACCTTACAAATACTGGGTTAGAGTATGAAAAGGTAAAGTTTATTAAGTTCTGAAGTGATGGATTTATCCTTGAGATAAAATAACAGATTATAAGATGTTTAGTTCAAACTTGAGTTGAAAAATTGGGTAGATCCTAAATGGCACTAAATTTCTGGACAGAAAAAAATAAACAATATCTGACCAAACAAATCATCACATACAGCACAGCTGCTATGAATACAATACTTAGAATAGAGGTTTTAGTTCCTCACAAGAATAAATGATTCTGAATATCTTGTGGGTTAAAATGAACCATAATATATTTAATAGTAACCTTCATGGGAAAATTCTTCAAGAACTATTAATTTCTAGCTTTTCTGAGGGGACAATAAAAATGCATAAACTGGCAAATGTCCTTGTAGTAAAAAAGCCTTAATGAATGGATTTCTTTGGGTTCTTTAGGATTTGTTAAGTTTAAAAGCACACTAATCACATATTGCATCTAGTAGATAAGTCCTAGGACAGTGGGTCCTAGGGCTATTATATTCCAATCTTGTCTTTATTATTGGGTCCTTAAACATCTTCCTCTTTCAGTTTCTAAGAAAAAGGAGTAAAAAGAGTGTTTCTTCCTTAATTTGCCTGGGCATGCAATCAAAAATACAAATATCTATGATATTTTGAAGAAAAATAAACATTATGATGATTATCTTTTCTTCCCCATTTTGTGATGCTATGGTTAAAAATCAAATATAAGACATTTATATATATCATATTCTGGAAAAGGTTCTTTGAAAAGACGCTCATCTAGTATTACAATGTCCTGCTTTGGTTAGGGGGCAATCTGACCCCAGGGTCCCATTTTGATGGTTGTTCCATCTTCTGTAAGCTAATTTCCTACATTATAAATCAATGAACTTGGTTGTTCCTTCAGTAATAGTGTTTTTATTACTTACATCATACAGTATATAGTGCAGGACCTACGGATTCAACAGTATTTAAGATAACCTATGGGAGGCTCCTTTTTGGTTCAGTTGGTTAAGCCTCTGTCTTCCTCTCAGGTCACGATCCCAGGATCTTGGTATGGAGTCCCTCATTAGGTTTCCTGCTCAGTGGAAAACCTACTTCTCCCTCTTCCTCTGCCGCTCCCCTGCTTGTGTTCTCTCCCTCTCTCCCTCGCTCTTGTTCTATCTCAAATAAATAAATAAATAAATAATCTTAAAATAATCTGTGAAAGCTTCTCTCGTGGAGTTTACATTCTATTGAAGGGAAATACATAATAAATAAGAAATGTATCCAGTAATAATACTAATACAGATAATGTCAGAGGTAGTTAATAAATGATACTTATTATTTGCAGTAGCGGTAGCACAGCAGCAGCAGTGGTAGTAGTAGTAATGAAATAGTAGTAATAGTAACGATAGGCTTGTAGGGAAATAAATATCAAGGCCATTCTTTATTTTTGCATCATTTTGTTTCCACTTACTATATCTTAAATTCAAAACTCATTTTCAAATTTCAACCATGTAGTGATAAAATGCTTTGGACAATTCCATATGGCTGTTTCACTGATACCTCAACAAATACAGATCACATAGCTAAGATCAAAGTCATCATCAGATGATTTTTAGTATAGAAAAAAGAAGCTTTATGGTCAGTTGGACCTCTGTTCAAATCATTTGCTTATACATTATATGAAGATTAAATAAGAAATATTTTTAAACTCTTTAACACTTAGCTATGATGATGATAATGGTGATGGTGATTATATGATTTCTTTCACCATTCTCTATTTTATACGTACACATAACGAACCTGCTTAACAGATCTCATTTCTCTGTTTCAGTCTCTTCCCTTCAATGTATCTTTCCCAGTACAAATTAATATTAACTAAGCAAAACACCTACATTTTGTGTGGAATCATTCTGTACATACTGAGAGATGAGTTAAGCAAATAAATGTGCTTTCCATCTCTATCTTCTATAATTGTGGTTACAGCTCAAATCTTATGTTTCCTCTTAAAAGTTATTAAAACATGCAAACATTCTTTTCCCACATTAATTGGAGCCCTGCCCTCATTTTCCAGTACATAGTTGGCTACCCTGCAAGTTAAATAACTCTAATTATTAAGATTCAAAACATTACATGTATCAGTGAAGGCAATTAAGATGATTTGAATATTATTAAATGAAAATGAACTATTTCCGTTTCAAAAAACTAAATAAATATGCTTAGGGATTTTTACATTGTTAAATTGCCTCAAAAATAATTGGATGATTCAATATAATAAAGTGAATATAATAAATAATTTTAATTCATAATAATAAGTAATGTGCTTATTTGCATGACTAGGATAAAGAATGCATTGTGTAAATACCAAACAGAGACTTATAGGGGAAAGCACAGGTTATTATACTTCTAAACTTATAGTTCATGTGGTATGACACTTTACTGTGATGAAATTTGGCCTAACTCCACTGCACCATCCTTTATAAGAGTTCCTAACCCCCTCCCATTTACCATGTGATGAAATCCCCAAAATATCAGATTAAAGAAACTACACAGGGCTTTCCTTGAGCAGGATTTCACACTCAATGGCATAACATAGTATGTTAGGTGGGATATAGAGAATGGAAAACTACTTAAGCAGGCAGTGTGTCAGCAAGGATTTTATTGGTTATGTACAACTCAGACATTTTCCTTCATTAGCCGTGTTTTCTCTATAGCCTGTTAAAGGCTCAAGTATTCCTAATGGCTATCTTGACATAAGGAGAACTCCAGGACCAGAGGAGAATTTGCCCCAGTGAAAATGGATCCTCAGCCAACTGTACTGACAGTTTGGATAATTGATAAAGGAAAACAATAGTTCATGTTTGATAAGATCTGGATGAGACTAAAAGGCAAATATGGAAAATTTTAGACAAACCTGCTTTGAAAAAAAAAATGAAATGGTTTCTGATCTAATTAGAGTAGTTCCTAACTATGAATAATATGACCCTGGATTAAAGACCTTTTAACACTAATCAAAAAAGTTTTTACACATGAAATTAGATCACATTTAATTGGAATATTAAATATTGGTTTTAGTTTGATAATTGGGGCTACCTGCAGATACTGTAAAACTGAAATGCATTTGTGTAACTTAACTATTTCAAGGAGTTGGGGCTCCTAGTATATTTGTGCTCTGAACAGTTTCTTTCTTTCCATTGTAAAAATATCCCAGCTCAAGGACTTTTTCAAGGCTTAAATCCCTATCTTTTTTTCCCACCTATCTTGCGTGGGTCTGGTATCCAAGAATCCTGTCTACTACTTTTGATCCTATCAGCAGGTCAGCTCCCATAGATGGCTCTGCTTGCACTGTCTTCCTATTCACTCTTGGATTATCCTCCATTTCTGAAATTCAGAGTTTAGTACTGACCCAGTATGGAACCTCCCCCTTTTCCCCAGGACTCATTATAAGGTCTACATTCTAAACTTTTATATATTTATGTAAGCAGTTCATAAACCAATGACAAATAACTTGGTGTGACTGCTTAGCAGGTACCCATGCAGGAGACAAGGGCTTGATTTCTCAGTACTCTGAAAGAAATTTCAAAAATGGACCTCTTCTCTGTGGAATTTTAACTTTCCACACATTTTTTTCCATGGCAGCCCAAGGCATATATGTAAAAGATTGCTCTTTTTTTTTTTTTCCACTGAAGCAAAAGTTTTGGGTATCAATTATTTCAAGATTTGTTTTAAAATTCCAAAGTTTTTAAACATTAAGGGTAACAAACAAATTATGTAGCAGTTTTCTCATTTAAAAAAACTGTTGATTTTGATGTCTATAAACATTTTATATGATAAATCTTTCTTAGATATAGAGGATAAAAATTTATTAAGGAGAAAAAATAAATGGGACGCTTGGGTGGCTCCGTAGGTTAAGCACCTGCCTTCTGCTCAGGTCATGATCTCAGGGTCCCTGCTCAGTAGGGTATCTGCTTCTCCCTCACCCTCTGCCTCCTACCCCACTGCTCACATGCTCTGTCTCTGTCTCCCTTTCTTTCAAATAAATAAATAAAATCTTTAAAAAATAAAATAAAATTTTTTTACAAGGAGAAAAAAAATTAAAAGATACATACTTACCATAGAACATATTAGCCTCCCTAGTGACTGAAACTACAAACACCAACCAGATTGATTTCAAAATGCCAGTGAGTGCCTTTAGTCGAATTTGGAAAGAAAAATTATTTACTATTTACAGACTCCCAGTCATTCCTAGTTAATGAGTCTTTCTACATTATTAACGATGACACAGTAGCAATTATTACATTGAAAACTTATAAACTTATCAGTTCCTTCAAAAAAAATATTATCTCTAGGCTGAAATTTGACTTTGTAAAAAGTCAAAACTGTTATCTTAAAATTTCTAAATTGAAAATGCTTTTCTTCCTCTGAATTCATGAATATGCTAGGTCTCATTCTTTTGATCATAATTATTAGGTGAATATGCTGTTGAACAAATAATTCTAGATTAGTATTCCTCAATTTTTTAATAAGGACCTAATACCATAGAGATTGACCAAATTTGAGATGAAAAGAATGTAAAAACCCTGAAGTTTTTACACACCTTTTATGACTTTACTGTAAAATTTCTTTGATTTTTATACCATTAGCAAGTTATTAGAGTAGGAAGTAAATCTACTCTATATTTTAAGATTGTAGGGCTCATATGCTTTTTTCTTCCTTGTGTGTAAATATCAAATGTCAACTTTTTATTTAAAGATTTTATTTTTAAATAATATCTACACCCAACATGGGGCTTGAACTTACAACCCTGGGATCAAGAGTTGCATGCTCTACTGACTCAGCCAACCAGGTGCTCCTCAAATACAAATTTATAAGCTTTATTTGTGACCAGCCCTGAAGAACACCCCTCAAACTAAGGTTATAAATATAGAAATGATTTTAGATATTTTAGACTAGTATTTCAGATTTCTCCTTTTGCAGGTGAAAAAGGTTACAACAAAGCAGTTGAAGGATTTATCAAGGGACAAGTAACTAGCTTCATAGCTGGGATCCGAGAGCTATGCTTTTGATTTTAAATCCAGTGTAGAACATCACCTTTTTGTCCTGCTTATCTGATTTTGTGTTATACTCAGCTATTCATATTGGGGTGTGGGGGGAAATCTGATGTTTTTTGCAGTTATACATGTTTTTGAAATGGAAAACAGGGGCATAATACTTTGAGCTATAGAATATAGATAGTAGTGTCTGTACTTTAAATTTGAACAAAGAAAAATGCTCAGCAATTATTTTATCAACTGAGAAATTAAAAAGGGAGTCAGTCCAGGATGGATCAGTGTAGATTATACATGTAATGTGGCTTCAGAACAGAGGGCTTAAGGACACAGTATTTGCAGTCAGTACAACCAACTTTGAATCCTGGTTTACCTGATTGTTATCTTTGACTTCAATCCCTCCATGCCTCAATTTTCTTATTTCTAAAATGGAGATAATCTAAAATGAGAATACAGAAATAAACCTTTACATTTACGGTCAATTTATTTTTCACAAGGATGGCAAGACAGTTCAATAGGAAAACAATAAACTTTTTAACAAATTCTGCTGGAGAAAGTGGATATTCACATGCAAAAGAATGAAGTTGGACCCCTACCTCAGGTTACATCCAGAAAAAAAATAACTCAAAATGGATTAAAAACTTGAAGGTCATAGCTACAACTATAAAACTCTTAACAAGAAAATATAGGAGTAAATCTTCAGGACCTTAGGTTAAGCAATGGTTTCTTGTATATGGCACCAAAAGTAGAAGCATCAAAAGGAAAATAAATATAGATAAATTGTACTTAATCAAAATGTATAATGTCTGTACTTCAAAGGATCTCATCAAGAAATTGAAACAATTACAAAGTAGGAGAAATTTGCAAATCATGCCTCAGATAAGGCATTAGTATCTAAAACATGTAAAGGATTCTTACAACTAAACAATGAAATGACAATGCAATTAGAAAATATTCAAAATTTTTTGAATAGGTATCTCCCTAAAGAAAATATACAACTGGACAGTAAGCACAAAAAAAATGTTTAACATCATTCAATAGGGAAATGCAAATCAAAACCATAATAAGATGCCAATTAACACACACTGAGATGGCCATAACAATAATGATAAATGAAAACAAACATTGGCAAGGATGTGGAGATATTAGAGCCCTCATACATTACTGATGAGAATGTACAAAGGTGTAGCTGTTGTGAAAAACAGTGTGGTGGTTATTCCTCAGAAACTAAAGAGTTTACCATATGACTCAGCATTTCTATTCCTAGGTATATATGTAGTAGAACCAAAAGTAAATATCCACATAAAAACTTAAACATGAATGTTCTAACAGCCTTATTGACAACAGCCAAGAAATGGAACAACCCAAAAGTTCATTAATTGAAGAAGAGATAAGCAAATGTGATATATGTGAGAATGGACTAGTATTTGGCCAACAAAAGGAATGATGTGCTGATATGCTACAATATGGTTGAATTTTCAAATGTTATATTAAGTGAAAGAAGGAGGTAGACACAAACACCCACATAACTGTGGCTCTGTGTGATACTGTGTATTTGAAATGTTTATAATAGGAAAATTTGTAAGGTTGGAAAATAAATTAGTGGTTGCCAGGAGCCAGAGGGAGAGGAGAATGGAGAGTGAATACTAATGGGTATGGACATTTCTTTTTGGGGTGATGAAAATACGCTAATGTTTGCATAATCTTATAAATGTACTAAAAACCACTGAATTGTGCAAACAAAAGGGTGACTTTTGTCAAATTTAGATTACATATTATTCTCACTAAAAATGAAAAATAATCATCTACTTTAAAGGGTCGTTGGTCTTTGTGATAAATAAAATAAATAAAATAAAATAATACAGTAAAAGAGAAGCACTGTACCTAGTAAGTAGTAAGTCCTCATTAGGTTATATAATAACGATGTTGCTACTAACAAAATATTGGACCAGTTGAGACATATAAGAAAGATACACACTAGGACATAACCTAAAACCTAATATATCTATTTCCTTGGTCACTCCTATACAAGGTTCCAAAATGTCCTTATGAGGGCAAAATGGTAGCTAACACAAGAATCATGCCATGAGTATAACTAGAGACTATTTATAGATGTTTCATATATATATATATATATATATATATATATATATATTACTAGTATGTGTATGATCTCTTTCCTAGAGTTCATTCTCACATTTATCCTTCCTTCTTTTCCTTTCCTTCCCTTTCCTTTTCTCTTTTCTCCTTCCTTCCTTCCTTCCTTCCTTCAATAAAACTCATTGAAGGACTTTAGGTTTTATTAAGGAAAGATATTTGTCTTTAACAAGTTAGCCAATTTTAATAATCAAGATCCTCTAGTCTGATTGAATGCCAAACAGTATCCCAGTTACTTAACTTCTTTGGTTTTATTTTCCCTACTTATAAACTGTAAACTGGGGAAAATAATTCATATATCTCAGTGTTGTTGTTGTTGTTGTTTTTAAAGATTTTATTTATTTATTTGACAGAGATCACAAGTAGGGAGAGAAGCAGGCAGAGAGAGAGGAGGAAGCAGGCTCCCCGCTGAGCAGAGAGCCCGATGCGGGGCTTGATCCCAAGACCCTGAGATCATGACCTGAGCCGAAGGCAAAGGCTTTAACCCACTGAGCCACCCAGGTGCCCCCTCAGTGTTGTTTTAAGGGAAGTGATATCATGTATTTAAAGCATTTATTATAGTACTTGTTGCATGGTAACTGCTAAATAAATTGAAATATTGTCATTATTAATTGTTATTAGTTCTAGCAGGGTGTTTCTAAGGGTCCCTATGCCTGCTTGAATTTACCTACTTTTATTCTTGAACTATTAAGGATATTTTGTTTTGGAATTAATTGTAGGACTCAAGAGAATACCAAAAGACCTCGTGTTCTCTACTTCTCCTATTCTAAATCCATTTCCTTTTCTATTCAGAGATAGCTCAGAATTTAAAATGATATATTACATTGTCTAACCTCTACTCTGGGAGAGTAACAATACAGAGAATAAATTATAGGACTGTCCGGCTATTCAGTCATTCTAAAGACATGGAAATCTGTGGCCTTTCAGAAGTGAGCTCCACTGGCTTTTTCTCTTACTAGCCATGACAGCAAGATTACAACAACAAAGGACAGGTGAACCGTAATCAGGGTATGGCATGTGAAGGTGATTAGACTGTAGGAATTCACATAGAGAAAGTTTCTTTCCACCTGAATTTCCAAGAGAATACATATTTCTTATCCTTAGGAGACAAAGAAAAGGTGAAGAGCACAATACGGGGGAGCAAGAACCACAGCAGTAAAATAGAAAAAATAAAAAAATAAAATAAATAAAATAAATCCTAGTATAGGGATGGGACTGGATATTTGCTTCTGACCTCATGAGTGGGATAAAAAGTAAGGACAGAAAGAAAGTAAACAGAAGACCTAAATTTTTAAAAAGCTGTTAAGGGGCACCTGAGTGGCTCACTTAATTGGCCAACTCTTGGTTTTGCCTCTGGTGGTGATCTCAGGTCCTGAAATTCAGCCGGGCCTCTGGCTCCATGCTTAGTGTGCTCAGAGCAGAGTCTGCTTACATTTCTCTCTCCCTCTCCCTGCCCCTGGCTTTCTCTCTTCCTAGCCATGGCTAGTAAGTGGCTCCATGCTCAACGGGGAGTGTGCTTGTCCTACTCCCTGTGCTCCTCTTCCTACTTACTTTCTTTGTCTCTCAAATAAATAAATCTGAAATAGAGAGATACAGAGATAGATAGATAGAGACATAGAGAGATAAAATCAGAAAACTATTAAGCTTCCAGATAAATACATCAATATTTTGTGTCCCAAATGGAATCTTGCTCTTTACATTGGTCAGAATAAAAGAAGTAAGTGACAAGAGTAAGTTCTGCCTGTTTCCTCATTTGTTAGTATCTCTCTCTTCCCTACTTCAGAAAAGTAGTGAATATACTGAATATAAAAGTACAAGCAACAAATATATCTCCAGTAGTGTTATATCTGATTTATCTTCACTGAAAATACTGCTCTCTGTTTAAGGGAAACTGGAAAGTGGCTGAGATGATATAGAAGGTATAGTGTGGCTCACGCAACCTATCATACCACTTCAGAAGCTGACTGATGTTAAAAGTGAAGATGAGTCTTGTACCCAAAATAAATAACTTACCAGATGAAGTGTGAAGAACTAGGGACTCATTTATCTCTTCCACCCCCAAGTCCACCTTCCATCTCTCCCTTCCTTCGTTTTTTACCCCCCATAACCCTTGACTAAGCATATAGTCTGCACAGGCCATTGTAATATAATTGCTGGCCTCAGAAACAGGTAATATAATATACACACTAAGCGTTTCCATAGAATCCCCAGGTTAATACTATGGAAGAAAAATACAGTGCAAACTTTAGGTTTTATTGGTCTCAGATTATCAATGCTAAAGTAACCACTAATATTTTCATTTACTATCTTTATTAGGACATAACTAATAATCATAATTCTCAAAAGAATACGTTAAGTGGGTTTTGACTTCAAGAACTTTCCCTGGACTTGTCCAAGCCCTTTTGTTAATGGTTTCAACACCTTTTGTTCCTTTGTGTATAATTAGCAACTCCTTTGAAAGCCTGCAAACATTAGAGTTCAGGGTTGTCATAAGGACTGTTAATTGTTGATAGTCTTTTCTCAGAAGCACGTAAGTGAAAAAGCTGTCTTTTAATATAGAAACTTCATCATGAGATTTAGTTAGCATTTTAAGTCTTTTCAACTAAATCCATCTTATTAAAAGCATATTTATATCTTACTCATTTTACAGTATAAAGATATTTCTATGAAGAACGTATTTTGTAAATTTTTATGCTGAATGTAAAGACCCATATAAATTGTTTAGAAAAATATCCAGGTAAATACAGGACAGATTAAATTTAAAAAGAAACATATTTTACTAGGTATTTGTGTAAGTCATATTAATGCTAATATGTATAATCAAGGAAAGATTCCCTGCGATATTAAGTACTTCCCTATTCTCAAGTGTTTCTATGCATATTAAAAATCATGTTCAGTGTGATTAATTAATGTCTGGTGAACCATTTTCTAGGAAGTTTGGAGACTTTATTACATATTTCAGCTTCAGTGTGTAAACTTCATGTTTTCTATTCATCCAGATCCTCTTACTTATAGTTGCTTTGCTAATTTTATGCTTTACTACAAGTTTTAAAAAGCGCTAATGTGAAGAATTTTCTTTATAATAAAAAATCTTTAAAAATCTAAACAAGTAGAAATATTGCAAGAAGCATTGCTGTGTGAGTCAGGTCTTCTGGGAGAATTGCAAGCTGGCATTCGGCCCACTTATGCAAGGCTTCTTAATTTGTTCTACTATAAAATATTGTGAATCTTCTCCCTAGCCATAAGTACCTCACTGGTTTGAAATGCAGAAATTGTAATTAGACTTGAAGCTGAAAAAGGAATGTACCGTGGAGAGTCCGGGCTCTTATTAGCTTTAGAGCTAGGGACAAACAGATGCCACAGACTATTTGAGGGCTGTTTCTTGGATGATGCTAATTGTTTATTGTGCTCATTATTCTGTGACAATCTTAGAATCACCCAGGTGGGGAGATGTTAGACTAAAATTACCAGTATCTGTGCTAAGACAAACTCATCCTCCCACAGTTTAACTCTACTTGGCCGAAGGCCAAGGGATTCAAAAGGCATTTTGAGTTTTATGAACGAGATTAAGAAAGCATTTGACACTGGTCTTAGTTTATAAAAATGGAACCCTCAGTACATTGTTTTAGATTCTTTCTCATTCCTAGCTCAAATATATAGAGAAAAATGTTTATAGGAAGAAATAAGATCAAGGACAAGCCCAGCTATTTTCCATGTGAATTTAAACCAACAATCAGGCACCTGCTTTGATCCATTGGAAGTGATTACCTATTGACAGGTGTGCCGGCTTATTCTGAACAATCACTACTTTTTTTTTTTCAATGCAACTTTTCTTTGGTGAACTTGTTGCATGAAATGGCGAGTGAGTGTGTTTTCTAGTTCTCAGTTTCCCACATGCCAAGTACAGGTTTTTGCATGCCATAGATACAGAATAAGAAGTTTGGTCCTTTTATCGGGGAGAGGGAGCATGAAATTTTTATTTTAATCTGGATGAATTTTTAGGCACCTTTCAGTTTTCAAATTCTGTGGCTTTAATCATTTGTTGATTTGGGTTTGTTGGCTCACTTATCAGATCATCAAATTATCAAGTAGAAAAGAAGTGTTTTATAAATGTATCGATCAAATGCACTAATATTTGAATGTTTCACATATACAGAGTTCAGTTAGAGTATGAGCTTAAACTGTGGGTCTCTATGTGTGGGTGTGGTCCAGTTACAATAGAAAACAGATGACTTGCAGAACAATTGGCAATTCTTTGAACAATTTTCATACCCTCTTCTCCCAAGAGGTGAGGTAAGATACCATTCTTACAAGAATGCCAGCATAATGAAAAGCAAGATATAAGGTATTCAAAAGCCAAGGTGGAGGAAAGAGTAGTCAAGTAAAGACAGTGTTAGAGAATATGTAGAATAAGGAAGGGATAAATAGAATTGCTGCCAGTAGACTTTAGGAAGCCCTATGGAGAAATTGAGACATTTGATTTTCATTGATTTGAGTAAAGTATAAAGACAGGCTAGCATTATAGTTAAGGATACAAAAGAATCATAATATCCCAGAGTAAAGAAAAGAATTTTATTTTATTTTTTGAATATTTCTATTTATTTATTTGACAGAGAGAAATTACAAGTAGGCAGAGGCAGGCAGAAAGAGAGCGGGGGAAGCAGGCTCCCTGCCAAGCTGAGAGCTCGATGCGGGGCTAGATCCCAGGACCCTGAGATCATGACCTGAGCCAAAGGCAGCGGCTTAACCCTCTGAGCCACCCAGGCGCCCCAAGAAAATCATTTTCAATTTTTTTAAGGATTTTTATTGATTTATTTATTTGAGAGAGAGACAGAGAATGAGAATGAGTGGAGAAAGGTCAGTGGGAGAAGCAGACTCCCCACAGAGCAGGGAGCAGGATGCAGGACTCGATCCAGGGACTCCAGGATCATGACCTGAGCCGATGGCAGTCCCCCAACCAACTGAGCCACCCAGGTGCCCCAAGAAAGTAATTTTAAATAGCTGTTGTTAACTCTTCTTTTTCCTTTTCAAAACCTGTATCTTATTAAATATTTGGTGTTTCTAACAATGATAACAGTTTATGTTATGTGTGGTTACCAAGTTGAGTTAATTTTAACTTTAGGAAAAATATCTACTTTGTTTCACTGAAAAGTATGTTTCAGTGCAATAATCTGTGATCACCACTGTGCAAGACAAACTATATCTCTTCTGGGGAGCTTATCAGATAGATTTCTGTTTGAATTATTTGTGATACAATTTTAGTTGAACAAGAAGATCATCCCTTTGAGTTTTCTATTTAGTTAACAAACTTCCAAAATTAGCCAACATGACAGCATATCAAATAACAGTAGAAATTTAATGTATGTGATGATTATATAGTAAATCAAGTATTTTAATCTAGACAAAGTTATAGAAATTATGTTTTATTATTTCATATAATGTATGACATTGTAAAATCAGGGTGGCAGTTGAAGACATATACTTTTTTTTTTAAATATTTTATTTATTTATTTGACAGAGATCACAAGTAGGCAGAGAGGCAGGCAGAGAGGGAGGAGGAAGCAGACTCCCTGCCGAGCAGAGAGCCCGATGTGGGGCTGGATCCCAGGACCCTGGGATCATGACCTGAGCCGAAGGCAGAGGCTTTAACCCACCGAGCCACCCAGGAGCCCCAAGACATATACTTTTGTAATGAATAAATTCTATAGTAGCAGTATTGATGAGGTGAGTTAATGTATGTGATTTACATTTGCTGAAGTAATGTATTATACGTAGAAGAAACTGAGGCTCAGAGATACTGATATTCCAAGGCCAAGCAGTAATAACAAAGCAGAAGTTACACTTTGAGTTCACATATATTGAATTGAGTTAAACAGAA
Organism: Lutra lutra; assembly: GCF_902655055.1. Taxonomy (NCBI): domain Eukaryota; kingdom Metazoa; phylum Chordata; class Mammalia; order Carnivora; family Mustelidae; genus Lutra; species Lutra lutra. Next base: position 137,796,673 of record NC_062281.1, read on the forward strand.
GTAAATATTGTAGCATTTAACAAATGATTACAAAGTATCGTTTAAGTACTTACCATTTTGGTAGATATTTTACACAGATTTTCTCCAATATTTATGATGAGCAAAATGGATAATATGATTCTCAAATGAAATAACAGAACCTCAGAAGGCAAAGAAAATTATCCATAATCACATAGTTAATAATTGTTGTTAGAAAAAAATATTCCTATAACCTCCTCCAGATCTAGATTGAGAACCACTGAAATTGAATCCTTGGGAGGAGCTCAGTATGTGTGTTTTGTTTTGGTTTGGTTTTTGATCTGATTTTAATGTCTTGAAGACGATTTTTTTTTTTTTTTTTTTTTTTTTTTTTTTTTAGTATATGGAGCTGATAACCTGTTATCACGAGTACTAGGAGGTGAAAAAACAGGGCTACTAAAGATAGGTCCCTTTGAAGCCTTATTAAATTTCAGTGTCTCTTTAATTTTTAAGGAACTAAAAATTTTACACATTGTGTTTGCAAGAAAGTCAGCCATGAAAGATTCAGTGTTCTTATGGGAAACATTCTCTTCTCTAAATGAAAAAATAAATTCTCTGTTAACTCTCTTGAAAGGTCTTCTAATTGAGGAAGTCCATTCTTCCCTCAAAGCACGTGGGCAGTTTCCATTAATAATAAAGCCCTCAGGAGAAAAATAATTCCCTAAGATGCTATAAAATGCCCAAATAGAATGAAATCTCCTGCCAACGTTTATACTGACTCTGAGTTTTGATATAAGCAACTAACTGTGCCTTCCATAGGACTTAGGAAAATTTTATCAGCATTTATACAACTAACTGAATTAAATGGAAAGGAGCGAATGTGAAAGTCAACAGATTTAAATTGCACCCTCTAACTACAAAGCAACGTTTGCATCTGTTTATTTAGATGACAGTCCATCTTGGTGCCATGCTTTAGGATCCAAGAGTCTAGGAAAGTGAGATAACAGTCCTCTTGAATTCCACAGGAAGGCTACATGTTTGGAAGAGAATATTCCCAGGCTGTGTTAATAGGAAAACATCTGTCAGTTACAGATTAATTTTCTTCACAGATTTCCTACCTTTGGAAACATCTGCAGCTGAAATGCATTTCTCTAAAATGTAGATTACAGAGGTCAACTAGTTTATCAGCCATTCTAAGAACTGGCTGCTTTCTACAGTACACAGATATAGCTGAAATAGCAAGATTAAGTGCATACCCTTCAAACCACAAGCAAAAAGCAGTTGGGTGAAAGGGAAAGACTTTCAGAAAGAACATATTAGTACTGAAATAATTCAGTTAGAGACTCCCTGTAGTCTGCCACATTTTAATAAAGGAAAGTCATGTGATACTCATTATATTCAAGAAACATTTATACCAATCTTTTCCATTATACATTTTTATAATAAAAACGTATCCCTGAAAACTTAGTAGTTGATGATCAAATGAAAATAGAGCACACATACGCACTTTGCAGTATCTTTGTTTAAAATGGTTTATTTGTAGCATCATACTTAGTTTGTGTATTTTAAAATACACATGTATATTAGCAAGTTGGGAAAATGCAAATGTAGAAATCTGTGCAAGGAGCTAATTGAGGTGAACCTTGCCAAACAATTAACAGTTATGATTTATTTTAGGCTAGGATTTAAGACTCTAGGGAACTTACGTGCAAACACCAGAGGCTTGGTGATGTCACCAGCATTGTAAGGAAGAAACTAGCAATAGTATTCTTATTAAAAGATGAATTTGCTGTGAAGCGGATAATTTCCTTTTATCATCTCCCCCCCCTTTTTTTCCTGATTCCATTCTTCATCAGACCCTATTGTCCCAAATAAAAGCCTCTCATAAAACATCTGCATATTTGGGGATCCTGTTATTTACTTAATCTTTAGAAGAGCAATTTCCTTCAAGCTTGAAACATGCTGCGTTGTAGGAAGGAATGTAATTGAACAGAATTCTCTTGAGAATCCTTTATAGGTTAAAAGTGTGAGTGAGATACCAAGACCAGGTGGGTCCATAAAATAAATTTCTTATATATAAGAATACCATCCATCTTTTGCCATTCTGAGTATTTACCATTTTTATTATAATTACTGGATATGTTGCCTGTTATTCTCATGGAGTTCCAAGAAGTTTAATTTCAGGCTGAAAATCTAATCTAAATATTCAACAATATTAATAATTAAATAAATATTAATCCTCCTCCACTATTAATTCTTTATTGTGGCAAGATGTGAGGTCTTAAGGGAAATACTAGCAGCTCTAAGCATAGAGTCTTTGTCCAAAGGTCTTAACCTTTTTTGAGGTGATGCATTTATGGGTAGGGAGAAGGAAAATAATTATGCATACAGTCAGAATTGAAGGCAGTAGGTTATCTTGGTAGGAAGTTGGAAAATAATATTTTACCAGAGGGTAAAAGAATACTTTGAAAAGCTTCATTGAGACTATCTGTATCAAAATGCTTAGAGTTCATTTCAAAGGAATTTTTTTTTAAAGTTTACAAAAAGAATATTCGTCTGGAACCAAAGGTTGTCTTAAATGTGTACAGAGAACAATAAAAGAATAAACCAACAACAAATCTTTATTTAGCCATCACTAGCTTGTACATATTCTTAAAGGATTCATTTGGGTAAGTAACTGGAAACATCATCATTTTTGTCTCTAGAAATATACTTTTAAATGGATTAAAGTGATCCTTTTATTAACCCTAGGAAGGTGGTGTAGAAAGCATTCAAAATACAGCCATTCTTCTTTGAAATATAAATTATAAGAACAGTTTATTAGGAAGGATAGCAATAAAAAGTTGAAAGATTATAAGATACTTTCTATATTAAATTGTTATTTTTTATTATTATGAAAATAATAATAAAGATTTCTACCTTAATACCTGGGGGAGTTTTGAAATATACAACTTCCATCTCTCCATTATAACATCCTAAGATTTAAAGTTAAAATTATATATTTCTAAAAATATTAATGTAGGGGCTCCTGGGTTGCTCAGTCAGTTAAGCATCTGCCTTTGGCTCAAGTCATGATCCCAGGGTGCGTGGGTGGGCTCCTTGCTCAGCAGGGAGCTTGCTTCTCCCTCTTGCTTTTCCCTCTCCTCCCCGCTCATCTCTCTCCTGCCATCGCTGTCTCTGTCTCTCTCTCTCTTTCAAATAAATAAATAAAATATTTAAAAAATATATTACTATAAATTATTTTTATATTATTAGCTATCTTGATAATCTTGAAATATTTCAAGACAAGTCATCCTAAAGTTACCATGTTTGGCTGCTATAAAAATATATATATTCTTAAAAAACTCATATAAATGAGTTTTTATATTTCTGAAGCAAGCATTGGAGATAACATTTTACTGAGGTTTACATTAGTCTGTTTAAAGTTTCTAAATTGGGCCCTCAGAAAAAGATTTTTAGTTCTTTTACACTTTGTCTTTAAATAAAAGATTTTCACTTAAAAAAATCTGAAATTTTACTCAATACTTCATCTAAAGATAGGGGAAAAAATTCTATAGCCCCCAAGAAATGTTGTGAATGCCATGTTAAAAACTTGGCATTTCTAAGATTTTTGTGAAATGCTTTAGTAAAGAGCAAGAAAGTTATCTTAGGATATTTTTCGGAAAGAACAAAGAAATACTTTTTAACTTGTGATAAACTGGAACATTTTGCATGTTTAGAGATTTTTTTAAAATAAAACACCCAGACATAAGTTATCTATCTACTTCAGCAAATAAAGAATGACTATATATCAATTATAAACTCTTGAACAAAGGGGTTTGTTGAGTAATTATCATGGTGCACTTAATTATCTTCCTACCTGTAATGTCAGCATAAGGGTCAACAGAAAAATTTACATATCCATAAATGTCTCCCGTGGTTGATGGGCTTCCCTAATAATAGCTGGGCTTGAGCCAGCATGTTTATAGGTCTTGACTGCTTGAAGGCACCCTTAATCTTTAAAAACAATTCTCTTATCTTAGATACTGAACTTCTTAAAGGCTACCAAGCTTGTTCCCTGTACTATTCTTTTTATATTACTGAGTGAAGGTCTTGGGAACATCTTTTAGCCTCACTTTGTTCCTCATCCTCAATTCCAGGACAACAAGAAAAAAGATACTGCTTACCACTCATCATCCTTTACACCCTTGTATAATTGGATAGTTAAGATATGCCTTTGTTATACTTGTTGCTGGGGTTTTTTTTGTTGTTGTTGTTTTAATTTGGTCAAAGTGGAAGAGCCAAAGCTGGGAAAGATAATGAAAGCATGTTATCCAGAAATGGATAATTTTTCTAAACAACTTCATAAGGAAACCAAATTCAAGCTTATATGTTCCAAATTTTTTTAAGTTGAAGAATACATTGCTGAAATTGGCCAAAACTTATTTGGGATTATTTATTGATTTAAAATCACTCAGGGTACTTTTCTACTCTCCATCCCACAAACAAAAATAAATCATAAGAGTAGACATTTGTCTAGTGTTTGAAATTATTGTCAGGGGAGGATGATTTTGAGGTCATTTCAAATTTGAATTAGAAAGACCAAAAACAGTAAATTACTACCCTGACAGCCATACATGAAGGTTAAATGGAGTTCAGGCCATGACAGGCCATGGTGGATTTTGTTGTAATCCTTAAATTACAATGTAAAACATGTAAGACCATCTCCACCAAGGACTAAGGAGTCAGTCTTTCATGCTGAGGCAGCTCAACAGAATGTTTACATTGGATAGGCACTATCTACAGTGGGAAATAATTCCTAAATAATTCTTTATTGTATTCTTATAAAAATAATGTGTAGGGGCACTAGGGTGGCTCAGTTGGTTAAACATCTGCCTTTAGCTCAGGTCATGATCCCCATCCTGAGATCAAGCCCAGTGCTGGACTCCCTGCTCAGTGAGAAGTCTGCTTCTCCTTCTACCCCTCCCCACTGCTGATGTTTTCTCTCTGTCTCTCTCTCAAACAAATGGATAAAATCTTCTGGAAAAATTAGGTGCATTATTATAAAAAGTATAAATCTTAAACTAAAACCATTTTTTGTCTAGTCTACTTTCCTGGTCATTAATTGTGCCCTCTGTCATATGTCGAAATACTAACCCCTCAGTTCCTCAGAATGTGACTAGGGTTAGAGTCTTTAAAGGGGTAATTAAGGCTAAATGAAGCCATGATGGTGGACCCTAATCCCCTGTAACTGGTGTCCTTAGAAAAGGAGATAATTAGGACAACGCATCAACACGGAGGAAGGACCATATGAAGACAGAGATAGAAAAGGCTATCTGCAAGCCAAGGAGAGACCTCAGAAGAAATCAAACCTGCAGACATCTTGATCTCCAAATTCTACCCGAGAACTGTGAGAAAGTTAATTTCTATTGTTTAAGCCACACAGTTAGTGCTAATTGGTTATGGAAGCCCTATCACATTAACACAGTCACTATTGGTTATTGTAGTTACTACTTTTTCTTTGAAGGCAAACATGGCAGCTATTTCTGGTTCCCTGCCAGATTTTTCTCCAGGGAGAGCCGCTTCTCTTACTCTCAGAATGTTTTTGTCTCTTTCTGTCATGCTACCATTGTTTTAAAAATTTTTGATTCTTTTATCACTTGCTACCTTCATCTTCTACCCCTTTACCTCCAGTCATACTGGAGTTTTATATGATGTTTTCATCCTCACTATTACTCCTATAGCTTATCATCTCTTCTTTGGACTATTGCAGGATTCTTCCTTTAGGGTATACTTTCTCTAAGTTGCTTCTCATTCTAGCCGGGCCTCCAAAATGCAGGTAGCATGGGTTTCTAAAGCAGAGGTCTGATTTACCTCATTCAGTCTCTCATCCTTACTATTTTAGACTTTGCTTAGTTTAAAAGCAATGCTTTATCCCCCCACTGATTACAGGATAAGCCCCAATGCTCTAATACTGAATCATGACCTATAACAACTTATTTTTTTCCATTCCCCTGCATATTACTTATGCTGAGACAATTCAAATCTATGAGCTTTCCCTTGCAACTAGAATGCACTTTTCATTTCTTTTGTCTTTCAAGGTTATTTTCAGGCACATAGGATCCTCAGATAGCTAGCTCTGAATGGATGGTTATCTCTACCAAGTATGGTAAATAAAGCTATACAGCAATGCCCTTTAAGGTCTAATGTCTAATTCAAGTCCTTCCTTCTAAGATCTTCTTAACTACTGTGGCCTATGCCCTCCATCTAAAGAAATATCTTTCATCTTTATCATACACTTAATGGTGGAGAGCAAACTGATTTATGTCTCTCATATTATTAGCTTAAAATCATAGAATCATGACAGTATAGAACCGTACTGGACTTGCACAAAGAAAAACTCCTACATTATATAAAATAGCTGTTTTTTTTAGGGTTGTTAAGTTTAAAAAATGCTTAAGGATGCTCCCCAAAAGAAGTTAGAGCTTCTTGTTATCTTCATTAGCCAAAAACAGAGAACCATAGATAGTACTAACCAGAGAAGAAGCAGAGTATGGAAGCCAAGTAGAGGTTTGTCTAAGTTAAAAAAAAAAAAAAAAAAAAATTTAACACTGCAACTATTTTTACTTGGTAAGTAACACTTCTATGTTGGGATAGGCTCATGAAAGTAACAAAGAATGGTAAATTTCATTGAGTCTTTCTATCTTTTTTGTTGTGCCTTAGAATAAGAAATTTAAGGATAATTTTTGTAGAAGGTTATTTTCTAAAGAATGGTCCTAGTTAGCCCAGGTGTTTATGTGGGTCCTTTATTAAATTATTGATTTTTCTTCTAGGGTCACCTGGGTGGCTCAGTCAGTGAAGTGGCCAACTCTTGGTTTAGGCTCAGGTCATGATTTCAGTGTCCTGGGATTGAACCCCTCATCAGGCTCCACCCTCAGTGGGGAGACTACTTGAGGATTCTCTCTTCCCCTCCCTCTGCCCCTTCTCTCTCTCTCTCTCTCTCTCTCTTAAATAAATAAATAAATAAATCTTTAAAAAATAATCTTGGTTCTTAGTGCTTTTAGTAGTTAAACTGTATGATCTGAAATGCAGATGTTGCCAAGTCTCTAGGATCTAAAACCAGGTCTGCAACATGCAACTGTTCAAAAGGTTCACTGCACAAGGATGCCTGGCTAAAAGAGCAAGCTCAGGGCTTAAATCCAGCCCACATCTGCTCACGAAGCTGGAATCCCTAGCGCTGTTCCTTTTCTATTTCATATAAAGACTTTCTCCTGATCTGCGGCAACCCTGTTGAAATCATTTGACATTATCAACTGCCAGCGTCATTACTGACAGCATGAATTAGTTAAATTCCAAAGACTCAGGATAACCAGAAATCTGCTTTTACAGAGAGAAGCAGGATTATTCTGTAACCAAGTTATGAATTTTAGTTTAAGAAGATGTTTTTTTTAATTAATCAGAGACTTGTTTTCAGCACAATTAAAGCAAATAAGTGCAGCAGAGAAGGGGATGACAAATTGTGCCTAGGATTTACTTTTCTTAAAACACATTATAAGATGATATCTACTAGATTGTCATTTTTAAGGCATACAAATTTATTCATATTTGTCTTTGTGATTTAATAGAAGCATATTTTATATAGAAAAAAATTGCTGTGGAAACCTTATTTTCTTGGGCAGTCAATATGCAGAATATTTATTTGTGAATTTATAATACTGAATGAAAACCCAAGTTTTCTAGTCTTGAACATCTTTTAATTGAAGACACCTGGACCTCTAGGGGGCCAACACACATAAGCAGCAGGCCTGGCAGCTTTAGCCCATTTCAGTGAAAGCAAATTCACATCCTTTCAATATTTTTCAGAGCAGCCTAATTATAATATTAGGTTGATACACTTAAAAGGGAGAAAGTAATAATGGAGAAGACACACCATAAGGTTGACAAATCAGACAATGTGGGCTTCTAAGTATGAGAAGGGCCACCAGGGATTTGGTTAAAGATGGAGTCTCACAAACCTAGGTAGAGAGGAAGGAAAAAAATAACAAGTTGGTGCATAAAGATAATAAACACCATAACTATTTTACACTCAAATATAATGATCGGTTTTTATTTTATTTCCTACCTTGTACATCATTCCAGAATACAGTGTTCAATTCTATTTTCACCCATTAAATAATGCACTTTCATAGATGCTTTGAGATCCTTAGATGAAAGGTACTAAGTGCAAATTAGTGTCATCTAAAAGCTGTCTTAATGCCTTCATAAGCAAGAGTGGAATGGCTTCCAATTTAGTTCTAAATAGGTGTAAATCATTTCATGTGAAGAACCAAGTGAATTAATTGCAGAAGAATAGTTCAGCATGCACCAAATCTATTAGGATACTTGAACACAGCTGCAACTCAGAGGATAAACTAGATTAGAATACTGTTTGCAGAAAATAGCAAATCGAAGCCCTCTTTGAGGCAATTAACAAAATCAGAGCATCCTTTGAAGCAAATAAGCATGAAAAATGCCTTTCTTACTCTGATTTTTCCAATTGCCTAATTTTGCTACTGTCTTGAGTGTCTTAGATTATGTTCAAAGCCCAACACAACAGAGTTTCTGTCATACAGATGAGATTTTGTTTTGATGTGAACTAAACAACCACAACTAAATGCACATTTCAACCATAGCAATGATGAATATGAACTATTACAGTAACACCCACTACAGCTTGACTCACTGGTAGCATTACCCATCCTATTCTCCTTACATTTTTTTCCATTGATTGGGCTGAGGGTGTGAGAAGATTGAGGGAAAACTAGAAAACCTTATTAATAAAATAATAACCTAAGATATTTGCATATGTAGATTATTTGGAATATAGAGTATCTTTATATACACTATTTTATTTTATTTTTTTAAAGATTTTCTTTATTTATTTGACAGACAGAGATCACAAGTAGGCAGAAAGGCAGGCAGAGAGAGAGGGGGTAGCAGGCTCCCCCCTGAGCAGAGCCCTATGTTGGTCTCGATCCCAGAACCCTGGAATCATGACCCAAGCCGAAGGCAGAGGCCTTAACTCACTGAGCCACCCAGGCGCCCCTATATAAACTATTTTAATTTTATATAGCTACCTTATGATTTAATAGGATAGATACCATTTTTTCTGTATTTTAAAGAGAAGACAACAATAATCCATATACATTAATTAAGTGCTACAGTGTCAAATAGAGTTGTACCTTAGGGACTTAGCCTGGTTTTTTTTTGGGTTGTTGTTGTTGTTGTTTTGTTCTTTTTTTCCAAGACCTTTCTAGTAACCCATGCTACAGTAAATTTTTTTGTAGTTATTTATTTTTTTCTTGCTAACAGATATTTCACCTTCTCCACACTGAGGGGAAAAAACCTTAGAGATAATGTTTTACCATGGGCTTCATATATTTTATATATTTCATTATTTCTGTATTAAAATATATATTTTGTTTCAAATCAGAAATTCAAAGTACTTTACAAATATAAATTTTATTCTGTAGGAGGAGGTAAATAATTCTTGCATTAAACCAGTCAAACAAAACCCTCAAAACATCATATTTGTCTTTTCTCTTCTACATCTAGGAATGCATAAGAATTGAGAGATATAGGAAGAAATAATATGTCCCAGTCATAAAAGGCAGGTCATTTTGTCTTTGAGTTTGAAACACTGGTGAAGCCTAAGGGCAATCCAGCTTCCACTAACCTCCTTAAATATTCTAGGAGGAAAAATAAAGAAGAAATGAAGTAGAAAAAGATGGACAAAATGTCCACATGGGAACAAATAAGAATAAATATTTGTAGTAATATTAGTTTATTTATCAAAAATCTTATATGCCATAAATTGTCGCCTACTCTGAGCCATGTGGGCCAGGAGTGTACTACTGAAATTTGAACTAGATACAGCCTGTATCTGTCAGAATGGACTAAATAAATTACACTGCAGTATTATAATTTTAGGTGGAAAAAAAATTATCTTATATTTTGCACATGGTAGATGGAGGAACTTTGTTCATCATAGTCATTAAGAGATCCAGAAAGACAGAGCAGCAACCATCTTATATGTTATACAGTGTTAGAGGGAAAAGAGAATGCTTTATTATTATTATTTATTATTATTTCTGCTCATAACACTTACTTTTGCTCATTATACTTACTGGGATCCTGGTAACTGGCTTGTCATAGAAATATTTGGTAGACAGTACTAATATCTGTAACACAATAATACTAGTTTAGTTGTTAAAATAATCCATAGAATCATATCTTGGAGAATACTAGAGCCTACGAAGACAAGTAGTTAATTCAGCAGAATGTATCAAAACCATCTCATACAATCACAGTGTACCCACTTAAGTGTAGCTAGAGGAAAATGTCTTCATCTTTCTGTATGTTACACCTCTTCAAAGCAAGTTTTAGATAATATTTAGTTATATAATTATAAAATTAGTTCAGAAACTCTTTAACAATTACTGTTATTGTATATTACAGGTTTATTTTTATCAGTCTTCTGACATCTCTGATGATTGCCATCATTTATTTTTATGTCTACTATATTATTTAGTGGGCCAGAGTACTAACTTTATAGACAGCACAACCTAAAAACACTAATGCTAGTGTTTCTGAAAGCATTTGCTTCTATGCAAACAATATTAAGAGGGGCTGCTGTGACTAATGCTTCCCACAATTCCTCTCAGAAAGGATAAATTGATATTTTTCTTATTCTCAAGTGTAAATAGGTCATTTGAGCTCAAGCTAATAGAAAACTCAATTCATGAATGAAACCTAATTGAAAGAGAACCCAGATAGGTAGTATAGAAAATAAATTTCTTCTAAAACAAATACAGGAAAAAAAATCTGAGTCTGAATAAAAGCTATTTTGTTGGCAGTAAACCAGGTAATGTGATTAAAGCCTTCATTACTGATTTTATGGTTTCAAAGTCTGCTAGGTTCTTATTTGTCTAGTACAAATTAATTTAACTTGTCATGCATTGGCATGTCAATATAAAGCATGTTGTTTTATGACTTACAATGAATGTACAAGGTGTGAAATGTGTGTGCAACTTGCAAGACTGCTTAATATGCATTCTGGGCTTGGAATGAACATAAAGCAACCACAACAATGAAGACATGTGAAAAGGTATGTGGTCCTGTCAGTCACTCTTATTTTTACTTTTCTCATGATACTTAAAATGCTGACATTAGAGATGCCTTAACAAGCAAAATTATCACAACATTGTAGTCCACACAAAAAGTCTACCAGAAATACTGTTCTATCAATTTTGAGTCTGAAGAAATATTGGAATTTTAGAGATCTAAGATTTAGAAAAGACCTTCCAAATGACTAGGTCACTCACTTCTGAGCCACTCCTAGGGCTATGTCTTTCATGTATCAGCACAGTATGCCACCTACATTCATAAAGCTACATAAGCAATACTTTACAAGATATACTCTGCACTCCTGAGTCCCTGAAACATTGATGATAAATAGTAGAATACTTGATATTCTTGGCACGCAATGCAGTAAACGCTCTAAGAAGAGAACTTCTGTACAGCTCTTCTACTTAATGCAATCCTGCAATAGAATTTAACTTCTATTAGTCTTGCTTCTCACAGCTCTCTTATCCCCAGGTGTTCATATGAAAGCTGAGATTCTTACAAACAAAGTATTCTAGCCTTCAGGGTGAATTTCCAAAATCCTGCTTAGGCAAGGCACATACAAAACCTGTTAGTTTATTGCATTTTGTGTACATGTTGCCTCTGCAGTGTTTGGAACATTCACCCCTTCAGGTTAACACATTCATTAAAAAACATCTCATGAGTGTGATATGAACTCAAATTTGAGCACACAGATTTGAAGGAATAAAAAGGCACTTACAGAGCCAGATAATAGTCACATTCATAGGTCTGTGATTTTTCAACCTAGCTCTAGGCCAACATAATTTCACACAGTGTAACAGAATGAATAGTAAACTTATTACCTAATCTTTAAGACAGCACAACATCAAATTGTGGGATTAAAAATATGAGACAGCTATACTTAATTTTTCCCTCCCCCCCAAAGCTTTAATCATAAGATTAATAAAGTATGATAAAGTAGGCCAGATGTGTGTGTGGGGGGGGTGTGTTTTAAATCTTCAACCAATTTCTGAATTTTAAGATGTTTTTCTTTGACCACTGGTGATTTTTTTTAAACTAATATATAACACCCAATTATAATTATGCATAAATTATTTTAATTCCTTATATTTAAATTGATCTTTTAAAATTATAACCTTTTATAGCAGGTTTTTGTCAATATTAATACCTATGTCTGAAAATGCTCAAAACGGGTGTTGTGTTTTGCAGTGCTAATGTATTCAGAATGATTAGTTAATGACAAATACTTCATAAAACCTTCCATATAGTTTGGGGAATTCATTAATATATATGAAGACTACTATTCCCCTCAAAGATTATTGGAAAAATGGTATTTTTACATTATTAAGTGAAAAGGAGGTAAAATAAAATCAAAATTATTCTTTAGAGCTGTTATATTCTTTTGACCTGACTGCATAGTCCATAATTTATTATGCTTTAATCTTTATCTACACAAATATTGGCTGGGCAAGTTTCCAACCTCTACTCTGTTTAGCTACCTTTTCCATGTTACCCTATTACCTGAAAATAACAAACCTCGTATAGATAGCACTGTCAATGTTATCTAGCAATCAGGATCCATTACATTAAATAAATGTGAGACTAATTGCATTTCCCTTATGGACTATCCGTCTGTCTTCCAGAATTTTGGTAATCACTTTTGTCTGCTATATTTTCCAGTAAGATTTATTTTATACCATCTAACTTTAAGTTTTTTTCTTCTCTATTTCATAATTACTCATTTCTTTTTTTATAATAGTATAGATTTAATTTAAGACTCACTATATTTATAAGTTTCTCTCTCTTTATATATATATATGTATACACACACACACACACACACATATATAAAATCAAAGGTTTGGGGCGCCTGGGTGGCTCAGTGGGTTAAGCCGCTGCCTTCGGCTCAGTTCATGATCCCAGGTCCTGGGTTCAAGCCCCACATCGGGCTTTCTGCTCAGCGGGGAGCCTGCTTCCTCCTCTCTCTCTGCCTGCCTCTCTGCCTACTTGTGATTTCTCTCTGTCAAACAAATAAATAAAATCTTTAAAAAAAAAAAATCAAAGGTTTGAGGACTTATGTCAGTTGTCTTAACAAGTTAACCTAATTTCATCTAGAATTGTTTTCCTTCATCTGTTCACTCATTCAGCAAATATTAACTATTTTAAGCCAGGAATGCTACTTGATACTGAATATCAATCTATAAATAGGACATGGAAGTAAAACCTACTGAAGGATTCAGATTAAGCAAATAAATAAGAGTTTTGTTGAGGCGCCTGGGTGGCTCAGTGGGTTAAAGCCTCTGCCTTCAGCTCAGTTCATGATCCCAGGGTCCTGGGATTGAGCCCCACATTGGGCTCTCTGTGTAGCAGGGAGCCTGCTTCCTCCTCTCTGCCTGCCTCTCTGCCTACTTGTGATCTCTCTTTGTCAAATAAATAAATAAAATATTTTTAAAAATATAAGAGTTTTGTTATGGTGTAGAGAAAGTGCACTGTGCTGACAGGACTCAGGAGGAGTCCTTGCCAAGATTTTGGAGATAAGGAAATACTCCTATGATGCCTATGCTAAAATACAAAAGCTAGGGAGGAGTGAACCTGACATAAGGGCTACCTTCGTGTGTGTGTGTGTGTGTGTGTGTGTGTGTGTGTGTGTGTGTGTATGTATGTGTGTCTAAGAGAAGAGTGAAGAGTGCACATGTGTGTATGCTAAGTGTTATTAGGGTAGGAAGTAAGGGAAGTAGAAATGCAAAGTGAAGCAAAAGTGGGAAGAAAGAGTAGAAGTGTGTTTCAGAAATAGGATATAGCTTTCAATGAACTAGGAGAAGTTTGATATGGTTAAGATAGTACTGGAATTTGTCTAGATTATTGTTTGGCATCAAAAGTGGATTGCCCATGAAGCTAAGGAAAGTTAATTTCCTAGAGCCCTTTTTTTTGTATTGGAATTTTCCAAAGCCCTGGGAGGCACTGTAGTAATGTGCTTAATTAAATATGTAAAACTTCACTTGTGAAGATAAAGGATTTTACTTAAATTGATGAAGTGTACTGTGTACTGTGTACTATGCTTTGTCCTATGTCAGGAGACATTGGAGAGGTCACCTAAAAGGAACTTGAGTTGATCAAGGTATAGTGGAGTATTTTGATGGAATTCTCAATTACTTCTATGTTGCATAGTTATTTTTTAGTTTTTCCCATGAGACTCTCAACCAGGATTGTTTCTACCGGGTAATGAGAAGTGGATTAAAAAAATACATTGGAAAAACATTTAAATTTCTGGCTGATTAGATATGAAACAATGACATTAACACAGATAATTTTTTAAAAAACGCTAAATGTGATACCACTGGAAAAAAAGACATTGATTACAAATTGTTTAATGGTATCCTCAGTTAAAAGAACAAAGACTTGATACCAAACAGATAGTTTCTGAGATAAAATCGATAGAGCTTTTCCAAATGTGGTAACAATTCTATTGTACTGTATTTTCATTATAAAGCTATTAATGAATTTGTATGCTGAAATGTATTTTCGTAAACTAATAAAGTGAAGCCTGAACAGTGTTGCTAAGGGAAAATTGGAAATAATCTTTCTCTTTTCTCTAAGAAGATGTAACAAAGTAATTGTCCTATAAGAGGCAAAAATATCTTATCACTTTATAGGAAAAAAAGCATTATAGAGGTGAATCAGACATTAACTAATATAAATATTATATTTTTTTCTGAATTTTAGGTGTTTCTAATATTTGTCAGGTTTTAAAAATTTGTAATTTTTGTCCTTTCTTGTCAGAGATGAAGTAGTGCTGAAATTGTATCAAGTCCCTCAAAATCCTGGATCTTCCCCTGCCTGGCAAACAATTGTGCTTAAAAAATGGTAGCTCTTCCTTTTTGAAGACCAGGTTAATTCACTAAATCCATAAATTCTTTTTTCAGTGTCTCAGGCTCAATATTCTCTCCTTACTGAATTTTTATGGTAATTTTGGCACTTACCTCTAGCAATTTCTCATTGTAGGACTATTGTGATTTGCATGCACTTTGCACTTGGTAATTATTTATTGACAATGGCAAACTCATAAACACAAATCTGGATTCTCCAAATCTAGGAAAATTTCAGATTGAACTTCACCATTACTACTTTTCAAAGGAAATCTAGCCACTGGAATTATTTCCAGGTTCTCTTCTCCTCTCAGCCCCATAATTCTGGTTTTTCATCCTTATTAATCTTGCTCAGTGCTGATATTGTTGTATCTTTGTCCTTGATCTTGAGTTTCAAGTAAAAATCATCTTTTTACAAGAAATCTGATAAAACCAATATCATCATTTCATTGTCGATACAGACCTCTGAAAATTGAATCATTTAATTTGATCATATAATAATATTTCATTAGCTCTGTCTACTGTTTGGTTCAAACCCTCATGTTCCTCGTCATTTTCCAAAAGACCACATCTAACTGATTTAGAATTTTGCTATTTGAAGTTGACATTCATTTGGATTTTTGAAGTTATATCTTCTAAGTAAAGGGCAGAGCTTTTGTTTTTGTTTTCATTTTAGTTTTTAAAGAGATTTGAGCTTCCCAAAATCGTGTTTCTTTAGATCAATCTGTGTGTGTTCCTTAATTTACTTGTATGTAAAATAACTAATTGACACTAAAATGTGGAAACCCCTTAAAAAAAATGACAAATGTTTCTGTGTTGGTATCACTTGATACACATATTTGAAGGGATCGGAATGGGAGAAGATATTTGCAAATGACATATCAGATAAAAGTTTAGTATCCAAAATATACAAAGAACTTCTAAAACTTAACACCCAAAAAGCAGATAATCCATTTAAAAAATGGACAGAAGACATGGACAGACATTTTCAAAAGAAGACACACGGATGGCCAACAGGCACATGAAAAGATGCTCAAACATCACTCATCACCAGCGAAATACAGATCATGTATTTTCAAATTTGGGAGGGGACTTAAAGGTCCATGTCCCATAAAACAGATTTCTTCTGGTTTTAGTGTGGCAATTTCTCGCTCGCTGCCAGTCTGTCCTTGTGGAAACAAAGCGACAGTATCTGTTTCATAGTATGACATTTCTGGTCCTGAGAGTCTTAATTAACAGATTAATCCTCTGAACACCAAAGGAGAAAAATACTGCTTCTTCTATTTCATCAACTTTCAAATATTTTAAAATCACTATTAACTACCTCTTTAGTATTTCTTTATCTAACTTAAACAATCTCAATTCCTTCATTTTTCTTTTTATGTCATAATAATCAAACAACTTAGGTTCATTCTCTCCATTCCAGTAGAGTTAAATCCCCCTTTAGGATAGGGATGATTGACCTAGCTTTTCATAATTTCCAAAGCACAATTACACTGATACTTATCATTTATATGCTCTTTATGCCTTACAAATAACTTGCATTTACATTGTCTTTTTTATTAGTAACAATAAAAGGAAATAGGTATATTCCCATTTCTCAGAGTTGAAAACTGCATTTCAGGAAGGTTAAATGATTTACCAAATTCATAATTCTAGGTGTAGAGCTTTGACTTACCTTCTGACATTTCATCCAGAGCATCCCATTATACTATCTCTTCTTACCGTGTTTACTTATATAATATATAATCACTGTTAAAATGTACTAGATTTTCTCTCATAAACATGATCTGATAACCATAAAATCACCCATAAGTTAAACATAAAAGTAACCCTGTGCTCTCAGAATGAATCTATAAACTACCAGTAACAATGTTGAGAGTTACTAAACAGTGCAGAATATTTAAAGAGTCAAAATATTGAAGGAAAATTTTGATGAAACAATTTAATATCTCAGTCACTTTAATTAAAATGTGCAAAACTTGGTAGGGTCAGATATTTGTGTCATTATTTAAAGTACAGCTTACATTATTAACAATAGCTATGGCCTTTTATCATTTTTTGAATATTGAAATATTAAAAGAATTAAATGGCTGGGAAAGTGTCTGCTCTTCATTATTATTTGATTAGCCTATTCTCACTGACATTATAATGGATGAATATGATATGTTGTGGAACATCATGTCAAAAACAATTCCAACATTGCCTCTGAAGCCAAAATTCCATTTTCTAATAATACTTAATGGTCTAGTTAGGAGATGTTTTACTATTCTTCCAGTGTTTTTTTTTTTTTTACATTATTCTAATAGAAATTTTTTTTAATTATTCAAGTAGTTTTTTTTGTTTTTGTTTTTGTTTTTTACCCAGGAGAGAATACCAATGGCATTTAACTTCCCTCTTTTTTCCTCCACATTTTCTATTCCTTTAAGTAGGGAACTTAAGTAAGGCTGTTTTCAGCCTTTTCTGTGTATGCTTATATGATAGAAAATGAAGGTATTTCAACCTGTGTTAGGAAAATTGTGGAATATTTTAAATGTTGGCATTTTAAAAATAGCACTTTCAACACAGAAGAACAATAGGATATAATAGTATTATTCATAAGACACATTTAAGATGTGTATGTCTTTGTTCAGTACAAGAAAAACAACCTACTCAAGATATTGAAAACCCAAAGGGATTTTTATACATGGGATTAGTTGTTTCTATACTTGTTGGAGATGCTCTGTACAGAGCCTCCAGGCACGGCTAGAAAAATTTTCAGATCTCTTCTTCCAGGGAGCAAAAACTGACATAAGGAAGAGAGAGAATCCAGAAGCCACCACCACTGGGAAGTTCTGACGTTTTTGTCCTCCTACTGCTTTCCATTTTTTTATCTACCATGTTATTACTTGCTAGGGTAATGCAAACATCCAAATCAGATCTGACCTTGAACTTCTCTTCCTTAAAAAAAAAACTACTAGAAATTGTCCTCTCCAGAAAGTGACCCGTTGAACTGTCTTCAGTATATTGCTTTTCTTCATATGAAATAGTCTATAGAGTCCTCCTGTTCTCAATGTATCCCTAAATCAGAAGCCCTACAGGATACTGTTTTTGGTTTCTCGCATGATATTCAACCTGGTATATAAAGCCATGTGCACCTAGAGAACTGTATAAATAATAAATAATAATATTTATGTCCTTCAGGGGAAGACTGGAAACTTTTCTACTTTAATTGAGTTCTTCTGTTTGTGCTTTTGATGTTTTATTTATTGTGTGCTTTGTTGGAGGGATTTTTTCTGTTTATTGTGTGGTTCCTGTTCTATTTCAGCACTGGAAATAGCTCCTGTCTTGTGTTGCCCTTTTCTTTGAAATTTTGTTTAATTTCTGTCAGATGAAGGTGCTTTGGAGGCTGGAGGGCACTGTGTCAATAAATTAAGGATATAAAAAATGTCATCTGCCACTTTTTCACCGACTCTACAACATTTATCAATGTATCAGGAAAAATTACTTTAGTCACAATTTCCTCACAAAGAAATTTATTTTCTTGTTTTTCTCTGATGACCTTCTAATTTTTAGGTGTAATCAAACTGTAGTGAAAGCCAGTAAATTATACACATGTTATGGTTAAGTTTAAACTCTTGCCACTAGAGCATTGAGGCCAAGGCACAACAGCCCTAGAGACAAAGTGGGGAATGGGACAAAACCTCCCTTTCAGCGTGCATCTCTGACCAAGAACTGCATGCCTGTATCCTCCGATGGGGATAAGCTGCACAGTTTCAACTGCAAGTTGCTAAGCATGAGCAGTGCCAAGAGGTGATATCATAAAACCTGTGGACCAGGTGGCCTTTTGCTACTGTAGCTTCCTGGCAAACATGTGGTCAATCCATAACTGAGGGAGAAACCAGGAAAGGAATGTAATTTAATGTCAGAGGAACAAACATTGTGCCAGAGAGATGTGAGGTAGTATCTGAGCTCTACTGTGTAACTGAGGGCATTTTACTTCCTGTTTTACAGACTTTCAGTTTTCTCATCGACAAAAACATGGGAAAAAATCATCTTAAAATGCTGTAGGAGGATTGAATAAGATGACATATGTAAAGTGATTAGCACATAGTAAATGTTAAGAAATGGTATTTTAATATCCTATTAATAATGGACAGTCTTCCTGTTCACGAGCTATAATCATCACTTTGGGTGGGTGCCAGACTAGTCAAAGTTATACTCCCTGAGGGAACTCTGGAAGACTTGTACTTTCTATTTCTGACTGAGGAGCATCCATCTGCTTTGGGATCTTAATAACCATGTGTAGTAACTCTAATTTTTAAAAAAAAAGTGATAACTGTGTTCTCTTCATTGAATCACCTTCCTATTCAAATACATTTTTTTTCTTTAAAGATTTTATTTGTTTATTTGACAGAGAGAGATCACAAGTAGACAGAGAGGCAGGCAGAGAGAGAGAGAGAGAGAGAGAGAGGGAAGCAGGCTCCCCGCCGAGCAGAGAGCCCGATGCGGGACTCGATCCCAGGACCCTGAGATCATGACCTGAGCCGAAGGCAGTGGCTTAACCCACTGAGCCACCCAGGCGCCCCTCAAATACATTTTTGAAGATATATTATGTGCTCAACATTGTGCTAGCTGTTGAGTCTCTAAAGATGAATAAAGGTGTGCTTCTCTTTTGAGAAGCATGCAGATAGGTAAGTAGATTAATTTCAGTGCAGTATAACCTAAAATAAAAGGCAAAGTATACAAAACAGAGTGTAGAGCCACCAAACCTTTAGTAGAAGTACAGAGCAGAGGAACCTACAGGCAATGCCAAGATTTACCTCAGGAAGCACACTGAATTTTTTTCTTTTTCCTTTTTAATCTCTAGACCAGGACAGTTTTGGGTATGAACATCCAGGAAGAGAGTGAGGGAAGGAGAAGTTACCTCCTGCTATTTTGTTAAATGGCGAATAATGGCATATTAGGAATGAGAATGCAATAGGAACTTAAGCATAACTTTGTAATACAGATAGGAGTGTGTTATAAAGTCAGCACATCAAGGTTTCTCTCTTTTGTTCTTTTCTAGCTGTATTCTTAATCTCTTTCTGTTCAAGGTTTTTTGTTTTGTTTTATTTTGTTTTTATTTATTAAATTTGACAGGGGCATTGTGAAGATTCAAGGAAGTGATTTTTTTTAAATGATTACTAGATGATTTGCATATAAGTATTCAAAAAACCTGATTGTTATTCATGTTGAAAAAAAAAATCCAGTATTATGAACTATACATAATTCAGGGGGAAAAACATATAAAAGTAAGAAAATATATCTAAAATGTTAAGATATATTCTGTCTTCTACCTTAAATAACTAAATTATTTCTTTGAATTGCCACTTCAGTGTGTATTAAAACCTACATAATGTCCTAGAAGAGGTAGTATGATTTTCAAATGATATCCTGGCAGAGCATACATTATCTGAACATATGGTTTCCCTTTTTGTGGAGTGAAATCTGGTTCATTCAGTTAAACTCTGTGAAATGGTTAAAAAGAAAAAAAAAAAAGAAACAGTAATAATTACTCACTAACTTGAATTAATGTGACTGCATTATGCCTTAATAACTGCAGTTTACTCATGTCTCCCCTGTAATAATCCAAAATTAATTTCATTTTATGCTTGCAAATAATCAGTTCGTTTATGAAGGTTAGCCATCTTTCTTAGCAAAGTTGTTCCTTTCTCATTACTTGCCGGATTGTGCTAATGAAAGCAAGCCTGCAGATGCAGACAGATCTATTTCTCCTGCTCTTTACATGGGAGAAAGAGCGTGGGTCTGCCGACAATGGGATTTGGGGCCTGGAAATTTGATTCCAGTCCCAGCCATTTGCAATATATATAAGCACTTTAGTGTCCCCTAGCATCTCCAGTGGAGCAGACCAAAACTGTCCCTGGGGAGAGTACATAAGCACTCCAGACTCTCCCAAGAAGCTACACAGTCCACCTCCTTACATTATAGTAATAGTGTATAGGGCTTTGTGTATGCCAGACACTCTTCCAAGTGATTTTACACTTAATACTTACGGTGACTCTAGGAAGTACATGCTATTATTATCCTCATTTTATAGGTGGAGAAACTGAGTCACAAAGAGATTAAGGAACTTGCCCAAGATCATGCAGCTATTAGATGTTAAAGTTGTTATTCAAAGCCAGTCTGCTGGCTCCAGACTCTGTCATCCAAAACTCTAAACCGTACCGCTTCTCAATACACAGGACCCACAAAGCATTCTACAGTTTACAGTCGATCTCGTTTCCCTATTTTAGATGAAAATCAACCGTAGTTAAATAAAGTAACTTCTTACCTTTTAGTAGTTTGCAAACTAGTAATTATCCTCTCTGTGGCCTCCTTTTCACTTTTGATTTCACTGTATGCCCAGTTATACTATTTTAATTTGGTTATGCAGACCCACTATTTTATAAAAATAATCTCCACTTTTTTTTTCTTGCCCATATGTTCTCCATTTCCAAGCACAGAAATGCCTTATAACTTGGGAGATTATTTATCCTTTCTGGGGCTCAGTTTCTCCATCTGTACATAAAAGACAGAGGCATAACTTAAATCCCTAAAGACTCTTAACTGTAAATGTTATCCTTCTATAGTTTCATGAGAGTACATTTGAAGTCTCATATTGTTTTGCTTTTGATATTTATCCATCCCAGAAAATTATGTTCTTTGTTTTGTATATACTAAATTTTAAGTAATTCTCCCATTGGTTTTTGTAATAATCTAAATTCTACTATAGTGACCTTTTAAAAACTAGTTTAATTAAATACTGAAGTTAAAGAGTTACTCTAATACAGCCACACAGGAAATTTAAATCATAATGCTCTGAAACATTAAGTGTTCCAAAATGGACTGAAGATGCCTAGACAATATCAGGTGGCATACAAGATCTCCTGGGCAGGCTGCTGAATAACCCATTGTAAAGAAATTGTAATAAAAAGAATGGCTGCACTGTGCAATGATCCCTCCCACTTCTTAAGGGACTTCTGAAGTCAAGTTCTCACAAGTAAGTGCTGGAAGGAAAGAAAGAAAGCGTATATTGCCCTTCACAAGCTTCCTCTTCTTAGATAGTTCATGAGTGAGTAGAATTTCTATCATTCTACCTCAGCCAGCATGAAAACATATACCACAGGGCTATGAGCTTCATGGTGCACCCTTAAGGATAACAGGGTCATGGATGACCTGGATTGGCAAAATTTGGAAGGGAATGTTCAGGCATATTGCAAGAATTTGCAGAGCAGTAGGGATCTGGAAACAGACTGTTGGCACCTCTTCCTCCTTTATTAATCATTGTAAGTATGGCAGATGGTCCTTATATTATTATCCAAGAGATGTGGGAGCAGTGGTTTGGAGAGAGCCGTCCTCTTCTTCTGTCCTCATTCAAGAAAGCGAGATATTACATTGATATTTAGATGGATAAATCAAAACCTTTTATTGAACAATTAATTTATTGCATGCCATTTATGTTCCAGATACTATTGTAAGGTGGTGGCTGTAGAGCAGGGAATCAAACCTTTACCTTCATGGAGTTTATATCCAAATTGCAGCAAGAAGCAGGTGGTCGATAAAATAAGTAAAACATGTAATACATTATTTCTATTCACTGTCAGCAAATTAGGGCCTGTGAACCAAATCTGCTCTGCCTCTTATTTTTGTAATTAAAGTTTTATTAGCACACAGGCATGCTGGGCACCTCAACAGCTCAGTTGGTGGAGTATCCAACTCTTGATTTCAGCTCAGGTTGTGATTTGAGGCTTGTGGGATCAAGCCCTGCATAAGGCTCCGTTCTCAGTGGTAAGTCTGCTCAGGGTTCTTTTTTTTGGTCTCCCTCTGCCCCTCCTGCTTGTGTCCTCTCTCCCTCTCTCTCTCTCTAGAATGAATAAATAAATGAATCTTAAAAAAAAAAAAAAAAGAACACAGATGTGCTTCTCCATCTACCTATTGTCTGTGGCTGCTTTTGTGCTACATTGTTGAGAAGTTGCAACAAAGACTATCTGTCCTGCATCTGTCCTTTCACAGAAAATATCTCTGACATCTGGATTAGGTACTAGTAAGTAGTATGGATAGAAATAAATGCAGGAAGGGGGAGAAGAACAAGGTGTTCTTTTAGACAGTGACCAGAGGACAAGTCACCGAGAAGGTCATGTTTCTGTAAAGCTCTAAGGAGGTGAAAGAGCAAGTCGTAGAGCTTTTAAGGAAAGAGCATGCTGGGCAGAGAGAACAACAAGTTCACAGGCTCTGAGACAGGAAAGAGCTTGGAATATTCTATAAACAGCAAAGAGGCCAGCTTTGCTGGGGCAGAGTAAGGGAGAGGCAGGTAGGAGATCAAGTAATGGGGCAGAAGGTGTCAAGTAGTCATGTAGGGCCTTAGAGGCAATTGTATTCAGAGTGAGTTGCAAACCTTTGGAGGGTTTTGACCAAGTGACTATTTGGCTTACATTTTAACAAGATTTTCTCACATCTCACCGAGCTGAGAGTACACTAATGGGGAACAAGGCTAGAGCAGTGAGAACTTTTAGTGAATGTAGTATGGAAGCATGCATGAGAAGATGGTGGCTTAGAAAATAGAAGTGGAGGTGATTTTAAAAATCTCAGTGATAATGATCAAGACCTGATTTCCAATTAAATGCTACTTTTATTTAGTTTAGGGCAATAAAGTAATATTTTGAAGTAGAAGAAAATATTTTCTTACTTTCATGCAAATGTATTTGTGTTGTATAACTTTCGCTGTATAGACAAATGCAGGGTTAGTCATGTTTACTAATTAGGATTTAAAGGTGTTTTTGTTTGTTCATTTGTTTTCCATAAAAAAGCTGTTATTTGAATGTCCCATTGTGAACAGGCAGACAATCTGAAAAGGGGGTGAAATATCTGCTAAGTTCCTTTACATTCTCTTTCTTTTACTTTTCTTCAATTATCACTGAGAAATTCAGCAATTTAAAATAGGACTCTCCATCACTAAGATGAATTAGCAAGGTTCCACTGTAATAATTTCCCATTAAAATCCATGAAGTTCAGGTTTTACATGATGAGTTCAGAGATGGCTATACAAACGCACTGCTCTGCAGGCAGTCTGTTTAATCTAATGTAAAAGCTATCAAGGCTTTTAAAACTTACCTTCAAGAATAGCCGGAAACCACAGTTGGAGTGATAGAGTCCTGAGTTTTAGAAAGAAATATTAAAAAAGAAGAAGGAAATGGGGCGCCTGGGTGGCTCAGTGGGTTGAGCCGCTGCCTTCGGCTCAGGTCATGATCCCAGGTCCTGGGTTCGAGCCCCACATCGGGCTTTCTGCTCAGCAGGGAGCCTGCTTCCTCCTCTCTCTCTGCCTGCCTCTCTGCCTACTTGTGATCTCTGTCAAATAAATAAATAAAATCTTAAAAAAAAAAAAAAAAGAAGAAGGAAAATAAGAAGAGTGCATTCCAGTGTGAGCTTTGGATAGTTGTGTGAGAAAGACATCTCAATAGTAGTTTTCTAGGCTGTTGTGCATATATATATATATATGTATATATACTCAGCAATAAAAAACAATGGATATTATATATATAATGCGATATTGCTCAACAATAAAAAAACAATGACATGGATGGAGCTAGAGAATATTATGCTAAGCAAAATAAGACAGAGAAAGACAAATACCATATGATTTTATTCGTATGTGGAATTTAAGAAACAAAATAAATGAGCAAAAGGGAAAAAGAGGCAAACCAAGAAACAGATTCCTACTATACAGAACATCCGATGGTTACCAGAGGGGTGGTGCGAGTGGGGCATGGGTGAAGAAAGTGATGGGGATTAAGGAGGGAATTTGTGATGAGCACCAGGTGTTGTGTGGAAGTGTTGAATCACTGTGTTGTACATCTAAACTAATATTACACTATATGTTAAATAACTGGAATTTAAATAAAAACTTAAAAAAAATAAAACAACAGAGGGAAAGAAGAAAGGAAACAAAAAGCAAAAACAAAAACACACTTTTGTCATTAATTCTCTCTTCTTTGTTATATTTTTCTTTTCTACCATTTTACTTTATTAGATTTATTTGTTGTTTTCTAATTTCTTATATCAGTGATTAGCTCATTAAATTTTAGGCTTTTCTTTTTGAGATGACCATTGAAGTATATAAATTCCCCTCCAAGTACAGCTTTACCTGCAGTAAACAAATTAACATTTGGTTAAAAAAAAATGTTAACCAAATTAACATTTGGTTAAAAAAAATCATCCTATTAATTAAATTCCTTACACATCACAGAGCAGCACAGCATTTATAGAATATTTGAGATAAAAGGAAAATGTGTATTTTGTTGAAACCAAGCTGGACAGAATGATCTTATCATAGCCAAAGGATACATAATAGCACCATACATTTCTACAGACCTTTGTAAATTATAAAGCATTTTCATATACATTCTCTTATAAAACCAAGGAAGTTTGTGGGTCAGAATCTTTTTCAGGAGAGAAAACCTACTCAGGGAAATTAAGTGACAAAGAAATTTGGAACCAGAATATTGGAACCAGAACAACCCTGTTCTTTCTCTTTTCTTTTTTTATTTCCTTTTTTTTTTTTTTTTTTGGTAAGATTTTATTTATTTATTTGACACAGAGAGAGAGAAAGGCAGAGAGAGGGAAAAGCAGTCTCCCCACTGAGCTAGGCATGATGTCAGCATTCTGGGATCATGACCTGAGCTGAAGACAGACACTTAACTGACTGAGCCACCCAGGCACCCCACCCCTGTTGTTTTGAGCTCTAACATAGGATGTTTTCAATATTCATGTTCTCTTTGACATCAATGAATTCTTTATTGTGTTCAAATGTGACATTGGACCTTTTAATCATCACTTAGATGTTAGAGGGAAAGAATAACTATCCACTTCCTTTTATATTATAATTTCCTGTTTACAAGTCATTCCTATACTATCTCATTTGCTCTTTCTGTTTTCCCGATAAGAAAACTAAGTCTGGGATACTTGCCTAAGGTCGATACGGGAATGATAATGGAAACTTGGCTCTTCTGACTCCAGAGCTCTTGTTCCTTATATTAACCATTATAACACAAAACCATGCTCCATTTATATGCATATATAATTACATATATTATATGTATAATTGCATACATATAACTATAATATATTTATAATTTATAAAATACATATTTATATGTTTATAATTTTATATATATATATATATCCTGCCTTAAAAAAAAAAACTCATGCTTTGGGAACCATATGCCTGCAGATTCTAGTGACACCAAAAATAATAAAAATAAAATAATCCACATTGCATTAAAGATTTCCCTTAGACTGTGAACTTCTCATAGGGGAGCTGGCATTTGAGCTACGACTTGAAGATTTGTAGAGTATTTTTATAAAACAATTAGCATACTGATAGACAATAAATTTTAACATGGGCAAAAGAATAAATGGATGGATAGATGGAAGGTGTTTGTAACAAGTGTGAAATTCTGTTTATCTCAGTATTGAAGAAACTTTGCTTGAAAGGTGTGAAGCCTTTGAAGCCTTTCTTTACATTCCCTGTCTAAGCCAAGAAATGTTCTGTGCACATCATTTGTGCTTCCATAACATGACTTATGTTAGACTTTTAGTTCCTTTGAACGGGAATGACATTTTGCTAATTACTCTATCTGGCACACCCTAGAGGGCACATATTTGTTTAATGAGTGAATAAATAGATAAAATGATTGAAACAAATGGATAAATGGATAAATGGTACAACAGTTCTATTGGGAATCATGTACTTCCTCATAGAACTTCTTCTTTCAAAAAATTTTCCCTGATATCACCTCCCCAAGCAGAGTTTTGCCCTTGTGACCCTGCAATGCATTATTGGATGGCTCTTAAGAACCTGTGTCTATTCTGTAGAAAGATAGATAGATAATATAGTGCGTGATAGGGCACTTAATTGAGTAGACAACTGTCTTTTCCTTAGACCAAGTACTCCTTGAAAATAAGCAGTATTTCCCACTCCTAATTTGACTTCAGTATTTTGACCATGGATACTTTGTAAGTATCTGCCTTTTGAATGCCCCATCCTTACTCTCAGCCAGAGGGCTTGGAGGGATGCAACTAAGGAGTATAGTATAACATGTCAGAGCAAATGCAGCATGCCAAGACACAAAATTGTAGTAAGACATGTTTGGGTGTTGGTGGGATAGCTGGAGACTAGAATGCAATGATATTTGCCTACTAGAATCATGGTCCATTGTTCTTATGGTCCATATCTTCAGGTGTGAAATTTCCAGCATGAAATACTTGGAAGGTATTTCTGTAAATTCAGCCATTTTTAATAGAATTAGTTTCAACTTGTCACCTTAATTATCTATTGAAATAATGAGTTTATGATAGTACAAATATTACCTAGTCTTCTAAAATGTTTGAGTAGCTTAAAGAAAAGGGTAGTGCAAATTTAAGACAGCATTATTAAATTTAAGACTCTGTAAATAATGTATAGTTCAAAATTGTGGTTACGGTGCCATAAGGATAATTAAGCATAATCAAAATAATAAGCTTATTATTCTTAATACAGTCTGGGTCTCAATATTAAACATCTTTTCAGTTAATTTTTAGCATCTTCCAAATGCCAATGTACATATCTTATAAAGGACTTTCTATTTTTCTTCTAGAGGTTAAATGCCTATGGCAGCTTCCTCCAGAGTTGGGTTGGCTATTTCCGCTTTCATAAAAAATAATAAAACAGTTGATTTATTGATTTCATAAATCAACTGTTTTTCTCCTAGGACTGAGGGAGTCTCCAGATCCATTTATTCCATTTTGAGAGGAAAAAAAAATATTATTAAGGGTCACTAGTGGAAAAAAAAATGAAGTTTCTTCTAGGTCCATCAGGGAAAACCAGAGATTATACAAACATTATTTGTCAGCAAATACATATCGATCGAATAAAAGTTGTTTTGCCTTCTAATTGCCACATTTCCTTACTAGGAACTTGGCAGGTCAGGGATTTGAGTTTATTGAAAGAAAATGAAACGGGTTGCAGTTTGACCTGACAGACTGCATATGGGGAAATACACAAATGAGTTACATTTTTCTAAAGGGACTTTGGGCAACGAAAGTGATTTAGAGAACCTCTACGTCCCTAAACTTGATATTCACTGGAGAGTATTTAACAATACAAAGTGAGGAAGAGCTTAAACTCAAACATCAAAACTCATAGGTCAAGAAAAGGGTAAAGTCAAAGACATA
This sequence comes from Lutra lutra, assembly GCF_902655055.1. Taxonomy (NCBI): domain Eukaryota; kingdom Metazoa; phylum Chordata; class Mammalia; order Carnivora; family Mustelidae; genus Lutra; species Lutra lutra. The sequence continues at coordinate 137,824,851 of NC_062281.1, forward strand.
GTCCAACTGAGGTTGTGCTGTTATAATCTCACAATTCTCGCATCTTGATTCCAAGGGACAGAGGCTTTTAAAACTCTTGTTTTAATTCTCATTATAATTCTCATTACCTCCTGACTGACCAGTTGATTTATGATATTGAGACTAATCTATTTTTATTCAATATTTTCTAAATATCAGGTGCTACTTTAGATGTTGGGGTATAGAAATATATTTTTATTCATTTACTAATATTAATATAATTTTATTCATTCACTTATTCAACATGCATTTACTGAGAACCTACTGTAATCTAGGCACTCTTCTAGATTCTGGGAATATAGAGATTAATATAACTTGGGCCTGAACTATGAGAGTTTATAGAGCAAATATTTCTAGAGCTCACAGGGGAATTAATTTCTAGGCAGTGTGCTAAGCATAGAAATAAAGGCGTTTGAAAGGTACCAAATAAATTTTGAAGAAAGGACTTAATGAAAGTTTCAAAGAGGTTGTAGGGCTTAAGATGGGTTTTAATGGGTGAATAGGAGTTTTCCAGGTTGACAAGGAATAGGGCAAAGGAGAATGAACAAAATATGTAAAGGCAAAGAGATATAATATTAGATTCAGTTTTCAGAGGAAGCATTCACAGTAATAATTAGATCCTCAACAGACCAGAACACTGAGTCAGCCACATCAGCTGGGAATCACTCTGCCCTTGACAATGAGGGATGAAAACCACAAGTCTCATCTCAAGCTTAGTAACTCATTTTGTATATTTCATGACTGCTCCATTTGCTGTGAACTAAACACATTCATATTAAAACAGACCTACAGCAATGCTAACAATAAAAATGGGTACTACTTTATAAATGCAATTTTCCCTCAATGACAGCACAGACTTTTGGTACTTTTTACACAAATATTTAGGTTCATGATAACAGAAAACTCCTTTCTTTCTTCCCTTGTCACCTTTCTTCCTCTCCTTCTTAGTCCTTTTTTGGATCTAGCTGTTACGAACAGATAGCCTGTAAATTCAGAGGCACAGAGGAGTGAACCAAGGAGAATCAAGATACATCCAGTACACCCAATCTTCTCTGATAGGAACTACTCATTCCAGCCTCTTTTTAACTACTTTTAATAAATTAAATCCCTAGTGTGCAGTGTAGCTCATTCTCAAGACAAAGGCACAATTTGGTGGAATTGTACTCCACTATAAATGACACAGTTGTCTCTATGAAAAATCTCACACGAACTTGTATCTTTTAATGGACTTCTAAACATAGCTTGGAATTCTTATAATTCTCACTCAGCAAAGTCACATTAAATTCCTTTATGTCATTACTTCATATGAAGTAATAAACAAGAACACAGTTGTATCTAAGACTCTGTTATGCTGTAGATTTTAAAATGGCAAAATATTATCTTTTAATTGTAGAAAACTTATTAAGACCTGTGGAAATACACCAGAATTCTAAAAATTGATAAACATATACATATTTTCTATACTTTTACTCAAAAATATATATTGAGAGCATATTCTTTGCCAGAATCTGAGAATACACAAGTAGAAATCATTCTTGCTCTGAAAGTTCATAATTTATCATTGATTAGCACCTTCAAATATTTCTAAGGGTAAGCATAGATTTTTACCATGAGTCATGATAATTGGAAATTTCCTTAGATTTTCTTAAGTTTAAATTTACATTGGAAATTCAGGAGTATGCCCTAAATTGCAATCTCTGTCACCTCTAGTCATACTCTTATTCATTCCATTTTGATTAAGTGTACCACCCATCCCTTAGTAATACTTATCCTTTTCCCCTCTTTTTTCCCCAGTTACTTACCAAAGTCTTCTTGATTATACCTTTGGAATAACTTCCACACCAACTCTTTTTAAGCCATCTATATCTTACTATTGATTTGCTTCTTGTCTATACTAATTAGAAACTTCTCTTTACTCATCTTCAGTTTTGTTCTTCCCCTAATCAAATCTGCAAATTGAAGAGACATAATACTCCTGAAAATAACTATATAAACCACCCTCTGTTAAAACAAAATCCATATTGGCTTACTGTCCATAAAAGTTACAAAATCAATCACAAAATCAAAAGGCCAGGTAAGGAACAAAATGAGTGAAGTGGGTAGAATTAAGGCAATAGGAATTAGTAGAGACTCTGGCATGAATAGGCTCCAAATAAGGACTTAGTTTTAGTTGATTGTTTTTGTATTGGCATACAGAGTTATTTTTTGAAGATTTCTGGAAGAAGAAATTATGTATATTTTGATTTTTAAGACACTGTGTGGATGAAACAAAATATTCTATATCTGTATCTGTAGTTCTCATACACCCTTCTTGTTGGAAATGGAAGACAGGCTGATAACTTGTCAACTCTGGTCTGTAGAGTTAGATTTTAGTTTTTGTTGCCCGGATTGTAAAGCTTTACAGAGCTAGCCCTAGTGTCTCTTTCCAGTGTCATCTCTTATTATCTCAACATCAATATTATACCTGTTTTATGGGTACTATGCCTGGTATTTACTCCCTGGAAAACTTAATGCAATAGGGATTATTATGCCCATTTAAAAGAGGAGAGTGTTGTGTTACAGAGAGGTTGAAATGTTTAACATTAGCTACATAGTAATTGGTAGTTTTTGATTCAAATAAAACATTGTCTGATTCCAAAGTCTATGCCCTTCATACTGTTTCCTAGATACATACATAGTAAGGATATGTGTCCTCCCAAGAAACCTGTGAAAAAGGAACTATTTCATCCTCATTTTACAAGTGAGGGAAGTGAATTACATGACTGGTCTAAATTCACAAAACTGCTCCTAGGACTAGCCAGAATGTGAATCTGCACAGTTTAAAATCTAGAATCTCCTTTCTTATTATACTTTATGCTATACTGAATTATCAGAAAAATGAATAAACATATAAGGAAGCTTATTTTAAAGCCAACTCAAATGCCACTTTTCCTATAATGATTTCCTTGTTCTTCGTTACCAGAAGTAACCTCTTCTCCACTGAGCTACCATATTACCTCACCTGTATTTCTCTCATCTACTTTGTGTTAAAAATGTGCATACAGATCTTAACCTCTTTCACAAAACATGACCGACATGTTAAAATCCTGCATAGCCCCTTGCTTCTAGTTGGAGACTGATAAAATTGACTGAAGTTAGAAATATGTGAATTAGGGAGTTTTATCCATTTCTTGCTGCAAGAAGTGTGCTATATCTAAATGTAGTAAAAACAATAATTAAAAATAAAGTACTATTTACAATAAAATCCATCTCTATTTCTCAGAAAACCTCCTGCTGGCAATGCCTAAAAATCTTGGTTTGGTATAAGTCATCAAAACCATTTATTAAATTACTCAGAAAGTAAGATGTATTTGTGAATTATTAGGAGGAAAGAAACTCATTTAGTAAGGAAATAAATAGGGCTTATTTGTGGGCAGTAATGTCGACATGCAAACCAATTCCCCTGGTAACACAGAGCATAAAAACATTTTGTTCAAACCAGGGTGTCATGCTGTGTTGTGTAGTTTCCTGCCAAAATATTACTTTGCTGTCATGTAGATAGCCAAAACTATCTGTTAGGAAAATTCCTTTTTCTACTCAAACAGGCCAATTCAGCACTTTCAAAGGTCTAAAGGAAACAGACACTCATTTTGAAGTCACCAGTGATGGTCAGGACAAGGACAGAGCCTGTCATACAGTCCGAGACTACCCTCTACTAAACTCTGAATCAGAAGTTACTTGAACATGTCCTTGCACTCAGGGAAATCTCAGCCTTGAGTGCTCTAGGATTGGCTTATTTTTAAGTGTACTTTAGTAAGGAAATTTCCTAAGAGCAGGGTTGGGATCTTTATAAATAACTGTGGTACTCAGAGATAGTAAACTAGATTACATTCTCTAGAAGCCCTATAGTTTAATTAGAGCATCTGAATGCATGACACAATGCCAAATTTTTCCCACTTCACTGCTCTCTTTGACATATTAACTTGAAAAAAATCACTATAAAATCAAAAGCATGAGCATCTAGAAATAATCCCCCATTATTCTGATCCAGAATAAATGAGATAAATAAATAACATATAGATGCTAATTATATACAGATTCACTTAGCAGGAATTCTGATTTGTATGGCAGAGAATGTTCTTAAATAGGGCTGTGTAGGAGTTTATTTTTTACTACAATTAAGAAATTTTCCATAACAGTTCAAATAATCAATCTCAACATACCGGAAGAGACATAACGAGGCCTCATTCCCCACTGTAGTAAAATGTTCTTAAACTTGGTGTTGCTGATTTGGGATCTGAAGCCAACTTGGGTCAGTGTCCATAGTGAGGGATCAGTGGATTTGCCTGGCAATACTAGTGAATGGGAGTGGCAAATATGGGAAGAAGAAGGAAGAGGCATTCATTTTTGAGAGTAGGGTACAGACTAAGAAGAAAATGTTGAATGAATGTTTGAGTGTGTCGGGTGTTGAAGAAAAGAGTGGACAGACAGCTAGAGAGTAATACATATAGAATTGTTCCTCAGGGTTGTGGGATGTAATGACATCCAAAGATGAGTGAGGCAGACAGGAAGGTAGAAAGTGGCCATTGGCTAACTTTGGTCTCTGCTCATTTTTTCTGTCCCAGAAAACATAAGTCCAGAAAACATGTCAGCAGACTCTCTTTTTAGCAGCTTCGAAAATTGAATGATCACCAATAAGGTTTAAATAATTAAGAATGGTTTTGAAATGCCATATTGCTATAAAGCAAGTGTGATTTTTTTTCTTTTTCTCCGCCCCCCCCCCACATTTTTGGCTTAACCATAAGTAAAACTGATGTTGCTTCATTAATACAATTCTCTCCTTTAGAGAACATTAAAGTGTTGTAAGGATCAGGAGGCCCTGATTTGCACACTGTGGTGTGACTCAAACTCAAGTTTTTATGAGGAAAGTCCTACTTCATAAAATTCTTCCCTTCTACTCCTTTCCCCATTGAGACGTTATGTCTTCATTAAGGGATGGTTACATCCATAGTTCTCATTAGTTTGATTAATGGTATACCTCTAATAGAGGCCACCACCTGACATTTGGGAAAAAAAATACATGGCAGGTAATTTTTAAAAATACAGAAGCTGTCCCCTTAACCTAGTTTCATTCCCTTTGGTAAGGGTGGCAATTGGATGTGACACTCATCAATGAGAGCAGTCTGACATCCTCTCTTCCCTCCCTCCCCAGTTCAATTAAAAGAATGATAGCCTGGCTTTTCTGGAGAAACTGAAGCAAATGTAGGGAGAGAGCTATTAAATATCCCCAGTGCAGTAAGTGCTGGGGATCATGTCCACAAATTTTAGACTTTACATTTTCTGTCAATTAAACATGTTAAGGTTTCACTAGAATATTGAATTAATGGAGTGATTCTGTTCATAATAGATAATGCATCTCATGTGCCTTGCTTGTCTTTTCAATTAGAAAAACAGTGAGGTGTACAAATAGGCCAATTTCAAATTTTCCAAACGCTGAACTAAAATTTGTATTTAAAAGTCTTTGCTTTCCAGCAGGCTGTGGGTCTCACTAATAAGACAACTTTCTTCTCTTTCAGCCTTTAGACTTATTACAATTGTTTCTCTAGTCCTGATGGTTATTGACTGCCTCTACTAATAATAAGATGTGACTTTAGTTTCAGAATTTATTTTGTTCTGAGAGAAAGCTTTTGAACGCTAGGAGCAGATTGAAGCTGCAGACCTGGCCTTTGACAAACCCTTGCCTCGTAGGCTTGTCTTGGTCCATATGCAACTCCTAAAATCACACTCTCTGCGTCCATTTCAGTGCACAGTACTCAATAACCCCAATTTCTGTTCTCTAATGGCTTAATGAGAAAAGGCTTATTATAGACTTCTTTAAACACATTACAAGAGTTTTTTGTTGTTTTTATTGTTTTTTTTCATTTAATGCTAAAATTCCATATGTAAGTCTATTTCCCTCCAAAGCGTAAAGAGCCCATGTTTCTGAGCAATAGTGCAAGCCCTTCCCCACACCCATGTGACAAAGAGGATGTTGCTTCAGCCTGAAAACTGATGACAGCAGCTGTCCTTGGGCATGGATGTCCTCTTTAATCAAAGTGAGTTCCCTAATGGGTCCTATAATGACATTCATTTGCCATTTGGATGTACCTGATGTGACACTTGAGGCAATGCCATGATTACTTTCCCTTAAAAATGTGAAATAATTTTACAAATCAAAAAGGCAGAAATATTGCCTAAAGAAGTTCAGTTTAAAAAAAAAAACAATATTATCATGGATTTGAGAAAGTGCTGTAATCTTCCATCTCACAACTGATAATAGGATCATATCCTATTTAACTTGGTAACAAAATTCTGTATTTGAGAATAACAGATCTATTGGTTATAAAAATTAGCCTATCGACTCCATAACAGAATGTCCCCAGTTAAGATGTAGGATAACAGCAGTAATTTAATGATAACATTGTTAGGCACATCTTAGAAGTCCAGTGTTTTACTCTTGAATTTTAAAAGGTGTTTAATAATGGAGGAAATAATATTTAGAACATTTAGAATTAGACTAATATTTTCAAGGTTTCTTTTTAAATGAAATCTCTAATACTACTGTGACCAAAATGTGTGCAGTAAATTCTCCTGTGAAAAGTGGAAAGACATGTTTAATAGTGTACATGGAAACATCTCTCCAGTATTTATATTAGTGTAGTTTTTATTAGCTATAATGAGAAACATTTTCAAAAACTTTAGAAAAACTAAATAATTTCTTATTTTGTCAAGATTGCAGACCAGGAGGTGTTCAAGAATCTTCAAAACATACAAAATTTATCTTCAACCTCCTGGAAAGGCATTGAAAGGTAGATGCTCTCCATGAGGAGTTTGTATCTTGTCCAAGCATGATGAATCTAAAAATTAAACCCAGTTGATAGTGTATTTTCCCTTCAAAAGAATCACTAGGGAAGACCCTTTCATAACCTTCCCTTTTACTCTGTTTTGCTGCCTAACAAGGCATAACAGCCAGACTTCCAGCTCCCAAAGTGTGACAGAGCCAAACCATCAAGCAGCATAAAAAGGAAATAAAAGGACAGAATATTGCGATCAATGGCAACTTCCTATGTGATTTTTGGAACTAACAAATGCCTATTACCAGTTGTCTAATAGGCAGCGACACTGAGTTGCAAAGCAAAGTGAGCCCTTTTGATTTAGATCTGAGTTAGATGTTGATTACTGTTAAATTAGTTGTGTGTGATCTCTAAAGCTATTACATGCAGAGCCTCAGCTTCCTCATCCAAAAATGGGGATAAGAGTACCAGCTTTGAAGGGTTTTGTGCTATGGTGAGTGCTGTGAATTGTGTAAGACTAATTTTGACTAATTGTGTAAGACTAATGACCTGCACCCCTGAAACAAAGAATACATTATATGTTAATTTTTAAAAAGTCATTAAGGTGTGACAGACCAAGTAAAAACACTGAGCCAAGTGATCTGTGCGGTATATTTAAAACACCATCACACTGTTTAAGGAGACTAAAAGCAAGAAACAGAATTCTACAGTGTTCTATGAGAAGTGCTGCATTTTGGAGGATATGAGATATAGGTGTTGTTATTCCTATTCTATAGACCAGGGATCTGAGGATTTGAGGATTACCTAACCTTCTAGCATTGTGGCCCCAGAATGGATACTCCTAACCTATCATACTGAGTTACATGGTAGTGCATTGCTCTAGGGGAAAAAACTATGTACAAACAATCTGTAAGAGAGAGTAAATGAGGTGATTATTGTTGTGGGACACAGATAAGTGCTTCTTTATCTCAGTCTTCCAAATTTAGGTTTTGACACCATAGTGTTTATGAACTAGTAAATGGAACCTGATTTTTGGTCATACTCTTTAAAGAGTTAATTCTTGAATCCTGGAATGATGGAAAGTGTTCATACCTCTTTTCCCAAAGGGAGTCCCATTTCTTCAGAAAATAAAGGTTTTGGGTGCCTGGGTGGCTCAGTGGGTTGGGCGCTGCCTTCGGCTCAGGTCATGATCTCAGGGTCCTGGGATCGAGTCCCACATCGGGCTCTCTGCTCAGCAGAGAGCCTGCTTCCCTCTCTCTCTCTGCCTGCCTCTCTGTCTACTTGTGATCTCTCTCTGTCAAATAAATAAATAAGATCTTTAAAAAAAAAAAAAAAGAAAAGAGGGGTGCCTGGGTGGCTCAGTGGGTTAAGCCGCTGCCTTCGGCTCAGGTCATGATCTCAGAGTCCTCGGATCGAGCCCCGCATCGGGCTCTCTGCTCGGCAGGGAGCCTGCTTCCTCCTCTCTCTCTCTGCCTGCCTCTCTGCCTACTTGTGATCTCTCTGTCAAATAAATAAATAAAAATCTTTAAAAAAAAAAAAAGAAAAGAAAAGAAAGGTTTTAATTTAAATTCACATTTGAAGTTTACGTTTTTATGCAGAAACTGAAGAAACGTTTATAGTGTATATATTCCTCTTTGCTATGGTTTCCCATGTTAACTCCTTGTTCTTTCTATTGAGTGTGTACCTGATAGCCATGTATGGTGTATTAGGGAAGGTTCTTCAGAGAAACAGAACTAATAGGATATCTATCTATCTATCTAAAGATATCTGACAAGAAGTAGGCTTATGTGATTATAGAGGCTGACAAATCCCAATTCTGAAGGGTAGGCCAGCAGGCTGGAGACCCAGGGAAAAGTTTATGTTGTAGTTCACGTCTGAAGGGCATCTGCTGGCAGAAGTCCCTTCTGCTAAGGGAGGTCAGTCTTTTGTTCTTTTTGGGCCTTCAACTGGTTGGATGGTGACCACCCACATTATGAACAAACCTCTTTACGTCCACCAATTTAAATGTTAATCTCACCCCCAAAATATCCTTTTAGACATATCTAGAACAATTTTGGCCAAATATCTGGCCACCATGGCTCAGCCAATTGACACCTGAAATGAACCATCACAGGGATTTTGTTGCAGCATAAACCTATCTGTAGCATTCCAAGTGTCCCATTGTGGTCATTGAGTTACTGGAATTTTTCAGGTAGTGATTACTGCAAGTATCATAACCTTTATGAAGTAGAGTGAGTTCTATTTACTCTAAGTGAGCTTTACTTTACTTCTTAAAGTAAAAATTAAAATAGGTATGCCAGATCACTTATTTTTCAGTATAGCAGTGAAGAAAAAGAATAGTTAAAGCTTTAGTTTTCATACGGAAATAACACAGAAACATTTTCATGTCATGAAAAGGGACTCAGTCTCTTGAATGGACCCCAATAACATTTCTTACTACAAATCTTCCCACTATTCTTTTAAATTCAGGAGATCAAATGAAGAATTGCTTTGGAACATATATAAAATAGTGATTTTTAACTTAATCTCATGACATGGTGATTCTAAACATTTTAGAGCAATTATGGTTGCAAAACTCTAAACATGTTTGCAGCAGTTGAGCTATATTTTACTCACTGTGGATAATCCTACAGATGTTGATGTACAATGTTTCCTAATTCACTTAAATCAGGTATGATTTAAGTGCGTTAGAGAAACGCAAACTGAGCCCACTTCTATAGTCTTCCATAAAACAATCTCTTCCAGGAATTATATTTACAGAAAAAGAGAAATCTGCTCTGGAGATAATGCATATAATCACATTTGCTAAAAATGGAAAAGCCTTATTACATTCTTGTTTGGTATCTATTTTACATCATCACCTGCAGCTATGTTCTGTTGCCATTATTCTGTACTAGTAGAAGGAATCTCCACTAAGAACCTCAAAATAGAGGACTTACTTTGTAAAGCTGTAATTATATAACTCGAGATTCAACATCTTCAAAGAACAACAATGTGAAAGCTCTAAGACTATTACAAAAGCAGCTCGTTGAAGAACCTTTTGTGGAACATATTTTCTCTGAAAACAAACTTGAATCTTTACAGAAACAAGGGTGAAATTTCTCTTGTGAAGAGACGATTAAATACCTTGTTTAAAATCAAATTCTCTGGAATATTTGCAAATAATACCCCTAATTATGCTAACGAAGAGACACCATATTTTCTAAGCTGTATCTTTTTGTCAATCTTGAGTTTGTTTTCCATGATTTTGATTTTTATTACTTCTTTAAAAAAGTTTGGTTCCTTTGAAAAGTTTGTAGAAAATTGCCAACAAATTTGATGTCTTTTCATCAAACTGTATTTTTTTACAATCTTTTTCTCCAAGGATTTTTTGTGAGATCCTTAATTCCTTCTATTGGATAGATGTCTGATAGTCAAAAAGGTTCTGTTAAGCACAAAGTATGCATAACATTTCAACTTTTCTCTGGCAGTCAGTGAGCCACTAACTTTATTAGGCGATGATTACTATGATGATTTCATATTCATTTCTATTTTTAAAATAGTTTGCATTTTCCCAAAGCCCATTACAGAATATCAAATCAACTTTATATTAACTATTGGAAATACCTCTTTATTGAAACCAATTTTTAATTTTACTTCAACTTTTATTGGATCTATTTTTTTAATCAAATACTGGCCTTTGCAATTGAAGATTAAATCTCATTTGATTAATTTCAGGCTATTTTTTAGGCTTTTCGTATTATTATATGATGTTTCACTGCTTTATATTCTCTCATATCTGAGAATTTAATTAATGTCATTAACAACCAACTGCAGAACATTTATGAAGATGTTTAACATAGTACAGTTCAAGTCTACTCTGAATGAAACAAAACACTTGTCACTCACTGCCGAAGACTTATAATATGCCTTTATATTTCCAATTTAGGTCATCAGTAAGCTAGATACAACCTTTTATTATGACCTAACTAGTTCCCAAAGGGATTCTCAGTATCCTAAAACATCAACAATTTTACCTTCATCAAAACTAAGTTTTTTGTTGTTGTTGTTTAGTTTTGTTTTGTTTTGTTTTGTTTTGTTTGCTTTGCAAGAATAATGATCTTCCCCTAATGGTTTTATATAAACATGTATAAATGCATTTTTCTATATAAAAAGTTCATTTATAATGTTATAACTCATTCCCAAAAAGGCACTATAGCTCCCAAAGTATACAAAATCATGTGTTTACTTACATGATTCAGTGTTAAAAATGATTTATGATGCATTTTTACCTGTGTGGTAAAACATTACAATTTTTTCCTCTGGTGTCTAACCTCTGGATTATTTGTATTATCCAAGTTAGTTTTCTTGTAAAGTGGGTATGCTTTCTGAAAAGTATATACTTATGATTAAATTTTTAACCAGATTTACTGGATAAATTTTTCAAAATACATATTTTAAATGTATACTATTTTGGATTTTAAAAAAAAGAATGAGGGTGGAGCCTTTTGGGTTTTCCATATAAAGTACATATCATCTGCAAAAAGAGAATTTGACTTCTTCTTTGCCAATTTGAATAGCTTTTATTTCCTTCTGTTGCTAGGACTTCTAGTACTATGTTGAACAATAGTGGTGAGATTGGACATCCTTGTCGTGTTCCTGATCTCAAAGGGAAGGCTGTCAGCTTTTCCCCATTGAGGGTGATATTCACTGTGGGTTTTTCATAAATAGATTTTATGAAGTTGAGGAATGTTCCCACTATCCCACTAACCCTGTACTTTGAATCATTTTAATCAGGAACAGATGCTGTATCTTGTCAAATGCTTTTTCTGCATCAATTGAAGAGACCATGTGGTTCTTCTCTTTTCTCTTATTGATTTGTTCTATCACATTGATTGATTTGTGAACATTGAACCACCCTTGCCTCCCATGAATAAATCCCACCTGGTCATGGTGGATAATCATTTTAATGTACTGTTGGATCGTATTAGCTAGGATCTCGTTGAGAATCTTGGCATCCATATTCATCAGGGATATTGGTTTGAAATTCTCCTTTTTGGTGGGGTCTTTGCCTCTTTGGGGGATCAGGGTAATGCTGGCTTCATAAAAAGATTCTGGAAGTTTTCCTTCTGTTTCTATTTTTTGAAACATCTTTTGGAGAATAGATATTATTTCTTTCTTGAATGTTTGATAGAATTCTCCAGGGAATCCGTCAGGTCCTGGGTTCTTGTTTTTGGGGAGGTTTTTGATCACTGCTTCAATCTCGTTACTAGATATTGGTCTATTCAGGTTGTCAGTTTCTTCCTGATTCAGTTTTGCGAGTTTCTGGGAATGCATCCATTTCATCTAGGTTGCTTAACTTATTGGCATATAACTGTTGATAATAATTTCTGATGATTATTTCTATGTCCTTGGTGTTAGTCATGATCTCTCCCTTTACATTCATAATTTTATGAATTTGGGCCTTCTCTCTTTTCTTTTGGATTAGTTTGGCCAATGATTTATCGATCCTATTGATTCTTTCAAAAAACAAGCTTTGGGTTTCATTGATGTGTTCTACTGTATCCCTAGTTTCTATCTCATTGATCTCTGCTCTAACCTTGATTATTTCCCTTCTTGTGTGTGGGGTTTGCTTAATTTGTTGTTGATTCTCTACTTCTTTTAGGTGTAAAGAGAGCTGGTGTATTCTGGATTTTTGGATTTTTTTGACCCCCAAACTACTAGAACTCATATAGCAATTCAGTAATGCGGTAAGATACAAAATAAATGTACAGAAATCAGTTGCTTTCTTACATTCTAACAATGAAAAAATAGGGAAATTAGAGAATCAATTTCATTTACTATAGCACCAAGAACCATAAGACACCTGGGAATAAACCTAACCAAAGAGGTAAAGGATCTGTACTTGAAGAACTACAGAGCACTCATAAAAGAAATTGAAGAAGACACAAAAAGATGGAAGACCATTCCATGCTCATGGAATGGAAGAATAAACATTGTCAAAATGTCTATACTGCCTAGAGCCATCTATATTTTCAATGCCATCCCGATCAAAATTCCACTGACATTTTTCAGAGAGCTGGAACAAACAATCCTAAAATTTGTACAGAATCAGAGGAGACCCCAAATTGCTAAGGAAATGTTGAAAAAGAAAACCAAAACTGGGGGTATCTCATTGCCTGAACTACAAAGCTATGATCACCAAGACAGCATGGTACTGGCACAAAAACAGACACATAGACCAGTGGAACAGAGAAGAGAGCCCAGATATGGACCTGCAACTCTATGGTCAACTCATTTTTGACAAAGCAGGAAAAAATATACAGTAGAAAAAAGACACAGTGGGAAAAAAGTGGTGCTGGAAAAATTGGACAGCTATATGTAGAAGAATGAAACTCGACTATTCTCTTACATCATACACAAAGATAAACTCGAAATGGATAAAAGACCTCAGTGTGAGGCAGGAATCTATCAAAGTTCTAGAGGAGAACATAGGCAGTAACCTCTTTGACATCAGCCACAGCAACTTCTTTCAAGATATGTCTCCAAAGGCAAATGAAAAAAGCGAAAATGAACTTTTGGGACTTCATCAAGATCAAAAGCTTCTGCACAGCAAAGGAAACAGTCAACAAAACAAAGAGGCAACCCACGGAATGGGCAAAGATATTCACAAATGACACTACAGACAAAGGGCTGATATCCAAGATCTACAAAGAACTCCTCAAACTCAACACACACAAAACAGATAATCACATCAAAAAAGGGGCAAAAGACATGAACAGACACTTCTCCAAAGAAGACATACAAACGGCTAACAGACACATGAAAAAATTAGCCATTAGGGAGATTCAAATCAAAACCACATTGAGATACCACCTTACACCAGTTAGAATGGCCAAAATTAACAAGACACTAAACAGCAAGTGTTGGAGAGGGTGTGGAGAAAGGGGAACTCTCTTACACTGTTGGTGGGAATGCAAGTTGGTGCAGCCACTTTGGAAAACAGTGTGGAGATTCCTTAAGAAAATAGAGTTACCCTATGACCCTGCAATTGCACTTCTAAGTATTTACTCCAAAGATACAGATGTAGTAAAAAGAAGGGCCACCTGTACCCCAATGTCCATAGCAGCAATGGCCACAGTCACCAAACTGTGGAAAGAACCAAGATGCCATTCAACAGATGAATGGATAAAGAAGATATGGTCCATATATACAATGGAGTATTATGCCTCTATCAGAAAGGATAAATACCCAACTTTTGTATCAACATGGACAGTACTGGAAGAGATTTTATGCTGAGTGAAATAAGTCAAGCAGAGAGTGTCAATTATCATATGGTTCCACTTGTGGAGCATAAGGAATATACAGAGGACATTGGGAGATGGAGAAGAAAAGTGAGTTGGGGGAAATCCAGAGGGGGAGAAAAACCATGAGAGACTTTGGACTCTGAGAAACAAACAGGGTTTTGGAGAGAGGGGTGAGCCTGGTGATGGGTATTATGAAGGGCACGTATTGCATGGAGCACTGGGTGTGGTGCTAAAAATGAATTTTGGAACACTGAAAAAAATTAAATTTAATATAGAAATTTTTTAAAAAAATAATGAGACCGTAGAAACCAGAAAATTAAGGTCATTTTTTTAAATAAATGTACTTCAAAAAATGTGAACAAATGCAATAATGTCCAAGGATTATAGAACTTTTAGAAAAATAAATCCAATCAATCTTATTTAATGGTCTTTTCTGACATTAATATATTTAGAATAACAAGGAGAATCCAAACTCATTTTATATTTTAAATGTGCTTTCTATTGATTTATCCAGAAAAAAACTGAGGAAACTGGATAATATATTTAGTTTTTCTCTAGTTAGATGAGTGCCCAATTGTGAGTGATTAACAATAACTCAATATCTATTTCACAGACCTTGCTTGACTGTTTTAAATGGATGTTAATTAAAGCTGACCCAGTGGCACGGGGGGGATTGCAGTTGTATATTCAGGAATATTAAAAGAACATTTCATGTAGGAAACATAAGGTTATCTACCCTTTATTTAATATAGGGTAAGTAGAGTGATGTGTTTAATCAGGGATCCATTATTAAAAGATATAGAGACTGTGGAGAGTTTAAACTAGAAGACAACAAAAATGAGTGAATGTTCTGGGAAAGATAAAGGTACGATGTATTTCAAAAAGCTGAAGAGAAATATAATGTCAGTGTTCAAGTATTTTTACAATAAAAGCATATGGTCTGGAATTAGATAAACTTGTATGTGAATAATAGGTCCTACCCTTACTGTCTAGCTGACTTTGAATCTCTCCTGTATATAAAACTGGAATAGTAGCTACTTTACTAGACTACTGTTAGGAATAGGATGATATAAATAAGGTGCCTAGAATAGTGTCAGACATATGTAAAACTTCCTCTGTTATTGATAGTCGGTGTTATTTCGACTGTTGGTATCAGAAACTCCTCATAAGCAATTGCAAAGCTGTGTTACAGAGGCGCTGTGGAATTGGTAATCATAGAGTGGCTTGTTACTAGGTCAGTAGTAGGATTAGTGAAGGTTGGAAAACTGGAGAAGAGTCTGCTTGACCATAAAGGACACTGGATCAGTCAGCTCTTTACAGAACATACTAATACATGGATAAATTTGGCAGAATTCAAGTTTTGCTGAATACAATGAGGTACAACATCAGTTTCTGTTTTTTATCCTTCCTTACCCTCTCCCACTCTCCCCCTTCCTTCCTTTCTTCTTTCCTTTCTTTCTTAGAAATGTTTCTAAATATAGCTGTATACCTCTGCATGGGATTTAATCATCAGGTCTGATTTTGCCATATGCCTTTCCTCAGAAGTATGGTGAAGGGTAATAATGTATGGCAGAGAAGGAATCAGGCACTGGTTAGATTTTGTTTCTTCTTGGTTGAAAAAGAGCAAGTAAGAGGGTGGGGTACCTGGGTGGCTCAGTTGGTTAAACATCTGCCTTTGACTCAGGTCATGATCCCAGGGTCCTAGGCTGGAGCCCTGCATCATCAGGCTCCCTACTTAGTGGGGAGCCTACTTCTCCCTCCCCTCTACTGCTCCACCTGCTTGTATTCTCTGTCTCTCTCTCAAATACATAAATAATAAATCTTTTTTTTTTTTAAAGAAAGTAGTAAGGGGTACTATGAATTAAAATATTGTATCTTAATGTATATTAAAATGTCAACCAAAATATAGGTATAGTATTATTTAGTGTAAGGTTTTTCTTTTTTTTTTTTTTTTTAAAGATTTTATTTATTTATTTGACAGAGAGAGATCACAAGTAGACGGAGAGGCAGGTAGAGAGAGAGAGAGGGAAGCAGGCTCCCTGCCGAGCAGAGAGCCCGATGCAGGCCTCGATCCCAGGACCCTGAGATCATGACCTGAGCCGAAGGCAGCGGCTTAACCCACTGAGCCACCCAGGCGCCCCTAGTGTAAGGTTTTTCAAATAGGAATTTTCTTTTTTTTTTTTTAAATGGATTTCTGTAATCTCAATTTTTTCTTAGGTAGTCTTGATATACACCAGAAGAAATAATATTTTGTTATTTTGCATTATTTCCCCAACTGTGCCTGTGCCAAGAGTATTGGCTTAAAGTAATTTTTGTTAATGTTGTATTTCACTACTCTTGAGGAAGATTAATTTCTCTGAGTCCCTTGTGTTGTCTGTGTAGATACATATAACTTTCATATAATTGTATAGAGTTAATCCTTTCCTATGACTTCATAAAGCGTTTTATAAGAAAATAGAAAATAAAACTTTGTAAACAACAGAAATAAAATAACTCATGGTACAGGATGAAGGAAATTAATCTTCATTGCATGTCTAGGATTTCCTTCAAAATAGCACATGTAGATTTAATATGCACAGATTTTGTCTATATGGGTTTATTCAAAGGTCAATAATATATGGTACAGAGACATGAAGAGGTGGGGTCAGTGTGAGAAAATGAGTGAGCCTAGTCAGCTACCCAGCACTCCTCCCTCTAGTGTCTGCTAAATTATCCAAGAGATCAGTCTTTTATGATTCTATACCTCACTGAAATTAATTAATTAATTAAATGTAAAACGTACACCAAACACAAATATACACATACAGGCTCACTTTTTACCAGGCACAGAGATAGACAGACAGACAGACAGACAATTAATAGAATCTCCTTTAAACCTCTCAATAACTCAATAACTCCATCTTAGAGATAAGAAAGCTGAAGAAAAGGGCACAAGGCCACATAGTTACAAGTCGACAGTCATGATGGAAAACAAAGTAGCCTGCTAGAGTCCGTTGTTTAACCATTATGCCTCTCTTGGCTTCAACACTGAATTGGAAGTTTCAGAAACCGGAGGATTCAAGAGAATTACCAACACCATCCCTTGTGCGTATTGGTTACCCTGTACTTCTTTCTTTTCTTTTCTTTTTTAAGATTTTATTCATTTATTTGATAGACAGAGATCACAAGTAGACAGAGAGGCAGGCAGAGAGGGAGGGGGCCGGAGAAGCAGGCTCCCTGCTGAGCAGAGTGCCCTATGATTCAGGGCTCTATCCCAGGAGCCTGGGATCATGACCTGAGCCGAAAGCAGATGCTTTAACCCACTGAGCCACCCAGGCGCCCCTGCCCTATACTTCTTGAAGTGGTTAGGCTGGGGGACTGGAAGAGGGGATAACCAGAGAGGTTTCCTTAATCAATCACCCTCTTTTGTTAGAGCCGTGGAATTTCATAAAAGGGGTGAAGGGAGAGTGAAAGAAAAAGGCTAACAAGGAAGCACAGGTGGTTGGTTAATAATAACAACAAATGCTATTTATTAAACACATCCATGCATGTACTATGGCAACTTTTTTTTTTTTAATGTTGTGGTAGATTGCAAAAAGGCCGTAAATCTCTACTGTTCCCCTCTTTTCTTGCCCCTTGGCAACGTGACTTTATTGTTCTCCCCATTAAGAGATAGAATCTTTTTCCGAATCCTTGAATCTTGGCAACCCTTGTGACTTGTTTTGATGAATAGAATGTGGCAGAGGCAACATTATGAAAGTTCTGACTTTGGGTTTCAGGAAGACGAAGGGCATTTATTTGTTCTCTGTCTTGAACCTCTGCCTATCACAAGAAAATGTTGATGGAAACGCACAGCTCTGTTACCCTCATTGCCCTAGCTGGCATTCAGCCAACGACCAGCCAGAAACCAGGAGAAATTCTTGCCGAAACCAGCCAAACCGGGTCCACAGCAGTTTCCCGGCTATTCCACAAACTTCTGAGCAAAAAGAAATAAGCTGTTAAGTTTGCGTGTTTTCTTAAGCATCAGGAGATAAGTGTTACATATATATTGTCTTCTAAAATTTTTAAACAACACAATTTCCTAGGTATTTTTAACATATCAGAGTTAACAAAGCTCTATGATGGTAACATAGTAATGGAGGGGGCCAGTATTTACTCTTAAGTTTGTATGACATATGCCTGGGTCTTATCTTGCTCAGAAGGGAACAAGTTAAGTAATTGCCAGTTAATGAAGATCTAGAAACAAAATTTTCTTCACTTCTAATCCAAATCTCTAAACCATGAATCAAGACAAGTTTTATGAAGCAAATTCCAGTATCCATGGAGGAGACTTCACAATCCAACACGAGCCAGTTTATGTGTTAAACTTTATAAGAGCAAGGCCAAAATCCAAGACGAAGCAAAATTCATTCATTTTTTCAGTAAACATTTATTAAGTGCCTGCCATATACTAGACCCTGTGCTTGGTGCTATTATGCAATTAATATAAGAAGAATCTATGATTTCAGGAACAACTCTAAGCTGAATAAGGAGAACAAGGCAAGTTATTCATAAAGATGCGGAGCAATTGGAAAGGTCCTCGTTTAAATGCTATCCTTATAACTGCAGTGAGAGTGCTATAGATCTAAAGGGAAAAGCACATAAAGTTCTAAAACAATTTGTCAAAATAATTAAGCATATTAAGAATGGGGCTTGGAACCCAATTTCTTCAATTCACTCTGCAGAGAACACAGGATAAATTTGGTGCAACTGCTTTATCACATGAGGTCTGGTGCAGCCCTAAGCCCAAGTCAGACACTAAAAGATCGACCTAGCTTTCTATATTGCAGGAGACAGAATAGGGAATCACATCAAGTACTGACCTGCTAGAGCCACCCACTCAAAATGGCATTTGCCATTTGTTTTGTATGCAGCTTTGCTTTCTTCTCCATTGCCTCCAGCTCATAAAAACACTGGTTTCTTCCAGAAAGATTCTCTCTGTGGAGAATTCTAGGCTTGACCAACCATGGAGAAATAAATTTTCTTTTCTCTCACAGTGTATAATTTTCTCTTTCTAACTCCTGAGAAGGAACCATTGAGAGGAGTTAATGGTATTTGCCTTTAGAAAACAATACGGTCTGACTCAGAATTTTACAAGATCTATTTTATTTTCGCATTACAAAGAAAAGTTCCAATACCTTTTCACTGACAGGTGCAGGGAATACTTTCCTCGGGTTTCTAAAAGTAGTTCCACTATTAAGTATTTGACTTAAATTTATATTACTGTGAATAAATACATAGTAAACAATAAAAATTCTGTTTTCTGATGATCTCAAAGATAGTAACCTACATTGAGGAAAATACATAATTTCTCCTTATTGGTTGAAATAATAAAAATATATTCCCTCTGCATCCCGTCTCTGGATCTGTTTTTCATGATGCTATTATCTCCATGTGTGACCTGAGAGCCCAAGGAAAAACTGGTTCTTTCCACTTTGACTTTATAGATATGTAGACACTCACTTATTTAATACTACTGTATGTTCTAAACATATTGTTTATAGTTCAGACCACTCAGTCAAAGCTAACCACTTAAGGATAGAAGGAAATGCATTTCCAGATACAATGGACTTCTTTGACTGAAATTCTCCGTGTAGTAATTGCAATGCACTTAACCCCTGAGTTTTAGAAGAAGCCATCCCATTTTGCCTAACTGGGCGTTGGCTTTGTAATTTATTAAAGCTGTTCTTTTCTCCGCATCGCTTGCATGGTGTGCAGTGTTAAAGAGTTAGACCTAATCCCCACTGACTTGTTAACCCCCTTATCCTCAGTCCAGTTCAACAAATCTTTATTGAAAATCTACCAAGTATTGTTATTTGATGTTTTATTATGGTTTATAGGTGACCTGAATGAAACTTCACAAGGAGAATGTGATGTCTATTTGCAGTTCCAAATTGTATAGACATCAGAGCTGACCCTCACTCTGTGGGCCTTTAATTTGGTTTGACACACGAGGTCACATAAGCTAGTGCCTTAGAGGACTTCTTTTTGTAAAGTTCATCATTTACCCACATACTCCTGAGCAAGAAAAATCCAGAGACAACTTTCCTTTCAGCTTTGTATCTCTGATGAAGAGCTTTCAGATATATGGCACAAGTGGTATGTCACTTTGATCGCCTGGTTGTCAGTTCCTAGTGCTATGTTGACTCTGTCCCTGGTATCACCATTCTTCCAGACTATCTTTTACTCTTCCCTCTCATTCAAACCTAGTATTCAGGCTGTCACTGCATCCTGTCATTTCCTCTTCTGAACTGTCTTCCACAGCCTGCCCTCCCCTCCTTTCCCATTACCACCACACTAATCTAAACGTGCCATTACTGCAAGGGTGCTCAGTTGATTTTCTCACTCTAGTCTCTACTATCTCTAATCCGTCTTGGATATTTATACCAGTTCAGCATTCCTAAAGCCCTAATTTCCCTCTGTTAGTCCCTGTTTGATAATTGTTCCCTTTTACCATTTTTTTTAAAACACATTCTAATAGGCACGTCTCAGCCCTTCATACCAGGGTCTGACTTGTAGCACGTCCCACTTAGACATACCATGCTTATCGCTGCCGCATCATTTTTCTTACGTTTTCTCCTAACCCCAGATTTCATTGGCGTCCTTTCTCTTATAATGTCCTCAGAGACCAATCCAAGTTTGACTCCACCCAGCATCTCCCCTAACCACTTCAGCCCACCCTCACGTCCTCTGTTTCTGTAGCTAATACTAGCTAATACTGTGCTGCAGTACCTCTCACAATGTGCTTTGATTGTCTGTTCACAGGATTATGTCTCACACTCAATTATGAGCCCTCTGATGACAGAACACAAACTCTCATGTTCCACCTTGTAACCCTGTGTGCTCAGAAGTGTTTGACTCAGTGGGTTCTCAGTGAAAATTTCTCAAAGTGTTTAATGTATCTCTTCTCGAAATGTTTAACTCCAAACCAGAATAGAAGTTTAGCAATATGCTAGGTATCTAAAGATGAGGAATGTATTAACTAACATCCATGGGCCCAGATAAAGGAGTTTGCATGGACTCAAGCAATCTTTTATTTGTAACTGTTTTTTTTTTTTCTCTTTAAAGCTTTTTAGAGGTGGAAACCCCATCATATGAGCTCGTTGATCCTTTGAGAGTATCTAGCACAATGTTAATAACTGAGAACCTGGTGATTTGAAAGTTTAGGTTTCTAGAACACACAATTTCCAGTGTCTATCACAGCAACAAGGCTGAACTAAACCATTTTAAATGACAGAATACTGATTTCCTGTTTACAGGAAAAAAAATATATCACTGTGTGTTTATATACACACCTATCAAATATATATATATATACACACACACATACATATATGCCTATTTTATATGTATACACACCTCATACGTATATGTGTATATATGGAAATGTTTTCTACTTTAACAGGTTGAAGTGTCTTCAGAACTTCCAGATCCACATAATGTTAACAGTACAAAAACTGTCCCTGCAACTATCGTGTAATCTTAAAGGCAGACAATTTGGCTTATAAAATTATGTTTTCCCATAGCATGGGGTATTCTGCATATAGTAAATACTAAGTGAATATTTGCTGAGTGAACAACTGAATTAAAAGAACTAAGAGCTAAACTTAGTGACCCAAGAGGGATATATCAATATGGAATAAAGTAGAGAACTATCCTAATGGAATGGTGTTTCAGACCTTCCCATATAAACATTTCCCATCTCCCTTTGTGTTTTCTCTCCCCTTGGTTTACATACTGTCCATGGCTGTTTTAGTGTTACAATAAGCAGAATGAAATAGTTGCAACAAGCACTATCTGGCCCTCAAAGCCAAAAAATATTCACTATCAGCCCCTTTATAGAAGTCGTTTTTCCACTCTCGATCTTATAGCAATGTCTTACAGCCAACAGATATTCAGTAAATGCTATTCAAATAAGTGAAATAATAAATACAGGAGTCATAAATAAAACTCAGAGAACATCCCACTATACCTTCACAGGTCCTTTGTATATTTTGTATCTTGAAATATTTGCAGACCCTGAAATAGATGTTCAGTCATTTTCCCTGATCTATAGGAGGCCCACAGTCCTGTGAAAGAGATTTGGAGTTTAACTTAAAATTAGGGTTGATTTTGGGGCACCTGGGCAGCTCAGTGGGTTAAGCCTCTGCCTTCAGCTCAGGTCATGGTCTCAGGGTCCTGGGATCGAGCCCCTCACCTGGCTCTCTGCTCAGCAGAGAGTCTGCTTCCCCTCTCTCTCTGCCTACCTCTCTGCCTACTAGTGTTCCCTCTCTCTGTCAAATAAATAAATAAAAATATTTTTTAAAAATAGGGTTGATTTATATAAACCTTTTTTTATTGGTTGATATCTTGAAGAAAGCTTAGGCTAGAGGGAAAGTTACATGAGGTTCCTGAAAGAAAATCACTATTGAGTAAAGAGATCTGGTCGTTTTGGGTAGGCTGCATGGGGACCTACTTGTGGAGACTGATTACTCTGGGCAATGAAAGGCAGTGTCATTTCCCTAACCCTACCAATTTTGGAAGGATTGTGCTGCAATATCAAGAACAGAATAAGACGGGGCGCCTGGGTGGCTCAGTGGGTTGAGTCTCTGCCTTCGGCTCTGGTCATGATCCCAGCATCCTGGGATCAAGCCCTGCATCTGACTCTCTGCTCGGCGGAGAGCCTGCTTACCCCCCTCTCTCTGCCTGCCTCTCTCTCTGCCTAATTGTGATCTCTGTCAGGTACATAAATTTAAAAGAAATTTTAAAAAAAGAATAGAACAAGGCATTTCACTGTGAACCCAAAACTAGACCGTGAGGTCCCTCTTCTTGGGAAAAAAAAGAAAAAAGAAAAGAAAGAAAGAAAGACAGACAGACATGTTAAAGGGAACAGAGGCTTTCCCCCTGTGGCTGGAGAGGGAGGAAATATTTGTGTCTTAGTCCATTCAGGCTCATATAACTGACATAGGCTAGGTGGCTTATAAACAGCAGAAAAATTTTCCTCACAGTTCCAGAAGCCAGATACCTCATATCAGAGTGTCAGCATGGTTAGATTCTGGTGAGAACTCTGTTTCTGGTGTGTAGACAACTGTCTTTCTTATATCCTCACATGGCAAAGAGCAAAGAGAGAGAGGAACCAAGCTCTCTCTTGTTTCTTCTTAGAAGGGGATCAATCCTGTTCATGAGGGCTATATTTTCATAATCTAATTATCTCCACATGGCCCCGCTCCCTAAAATCATCATGTTGGGGATTATGATTTGAAGAGGTACATTTTGGGAGACACAAACATTTGGTCCCTAACACTTTGGTGATTACTATTTTGGTGGAAATTAGCTCCTAATGAAGGGTCAAATCACAGAGGTCAAGAGATCACAAGGTGTTTGGAAGCTTAGAATCTAGAGCTGTGTATTGCAGAGCTGCAGGCAGTGGCTGTGGTTATATATCAGAATCCCCTGCCAGAAATAATTGGAGTGTGGTATCTCGGAAAAAGACTAGCTGTCTGCCTCATCAAGTTGATAGGAACTTATTGCATTGAGATTTGGAGTATTGCTGGAAATGTAACAGTCTTACTTGCTGGTTGGTGATGCCAGAGATATGCTGGATTTAATATCTGTTCAACCTCAGAAGAAATAATTTCTGTTTAATTTTTCATAGAAAAGAAACTGAAAGGAACTTATACTATGACAAAAAAGGGGGGGATTTAATTCTAATTGATTTCAGCTTGATTTTACATAATAGCTAAATCCAGACAAACTCCCATATCCTCCAAACTCAGGAATCATTAAAAAAAAAAAAAAAAAGTACACTGAAAGCTTGTTTCCAACTTAATTTGGATTCAGACTTCAGGTGATAGCAAGACTGTGAGATGAGAAAAGAGGGCTAACCCATATGTATGTTAGACAATTTCCAAATGTGATCATTTCCCTCCTCCCTTTCAGAGGATGGAACCTTCCCTGAAACCGATACCTGGGCCCTGGACTCATCTCACTGCTTCAGTAGTCTTCATTGTGCATTGATTGGGAGGCGAACATAAGCCAAACCTTTTTTCCTTGAAGGAGCACAGCTCACATTCAGGCAATAAATAATGACACAGAATCAGAACAAACAGCATCTCCTATGGAGACCAGGACAGCAGGTGTACTTTGCTAGAAAGTTAGAAACTTGAGAATTTGGTCTCTGATGGCAATAGGCATAGGTTACTGGGAAACAGGAAGCCATGTGGACTTGCATCCCACAGACGTGACCAACATATGCATTAGAAAAGTGAAAAGATGGAGTGGATTTGTAGGGAGCTGTGTGGATTGTACAGGTGAATAGCTAAAAAAAAAAAAAAAAAAAAAAAAAAAAAAAAAAAAAAAAGATAAAATAAAGAAAGGAGTGAAAACCTATCTTTTGTAGTGAGAGAAAAAGAAAAGGTCAAAAGTCTATGTAACAACAACCCAGTGTGTTTCTGAATTGTGCCTTGAGGACAACTGCTCTTTTTTCTTTATTATGTCCCTTTTCTTTGTTTTCCAACCCTACTCTGCTTTCCATATGAAGGGGTAAAAAACAGAATTCGAGCTACAGAAATATTTTAATCATTTATTGAACACTAATAAAAAGCAGAGAAGCTTGTGCACACAAACATGTAATCTTGCATTGAAATTCAGTCTAGTTGGAGAGTAAGAAAGGTAAATAATTTAATACAGAGTAATAACAACCGATTAGCTAATCCATGCCAATTGCCCCAAAATATTTAGTCCATATCTTTATTAGAGTACTTATTACACAGTATGTTAATGGTATAATTCCATGATTTGAGTACTCTCTGGCTTTAAAAGCAATTGCTGCTGTTTATGTGATTCTGAGATTTCAGATGTGTTAGAAAGGAATTAAATTCTAACAGAAACTGTTAGAAATGGAGTATTTATTTACTGAACTTATGACCTGACTCTACATTTGGCTCCACATTTTTTTTTCTCTTTTTTACATATTTAGAGTTGACGTGGAATTTTGTATTTTTATCTGAGTCAGTTAAGGTGAAAATCTTGAAGACGTTATACTGGCTTTCGGCTTTCTTTGTTTGGATTTGTTTTAATGCATACTGATATCTTGGTATAGTTCTATAACAATTCTGATCCAAGGAGGGAGCATAGTTTTGGAAAAAAAAAATTGCAAATTCTGTATTGCTCGTTTTGTCTTCAGATAGTTAACTTTGGAAGCAAGCATTTTAGAGAAGAGTTCTGTGTTATTACTTGCTTTTTAATTTCTGTCTTTTCTGGATGAGAAATTGAGAACAGTGTGTATATATATATATATATATATACACACACACACACACACGCACACACATATGTATGTATACACACACACACATATATATATTGTATATGTATGTATGTATATGTATGTATGTATATGTATATGACAAAAGGGTTCAGAAGTACTGGTGCTAGTCATCCCTTTCCGCCGGCATTTACCATGAGAACACAGAGTCACAAACCGATGAGGAAAATCTATGGCATCCAAAATTGAAGATTGATTATCTATAGTCTTTCATCCTCTTGACTGATTGAACAGGACCGCATTAAAAAATAAGTGTTGGGGAGAGACGTAGACCCTTCAGTTTACTGAAGGATAAATGGAAAGATAGTCATTCTTATGAGAATTTTCAGCAGCCTATCAAACTTTACCCATCAAAGTTAAAGTTGGGATGGTTTCTATCTCTCAGTAGTAAAAAGCTTTATGTATTTCTCAAGGAAAAAAAAAAACTTTTCCTTTTCTTCTCCATTCTGCTTCCTGAATAAATAAAACAGGAAACAAAAAAATAAGGACTTAAAAAAAACTTTTCTATACAATTATTGGACATCCACTGAGTAGTCATACCAAGCTGGATGTCACCATTAGTCTCATGTTTTTGGAAACCACTGTCAAAAGAGGAAAGCCAAGAGTGGAAACTGCTGTGAGCAGAAGTGTAAGCTTAAAAGCAGTTGCTTGCTAAAAGCCCTATTAGTAAAAGTTAGTTGTTTTCACCTTTCTTCACTAAAGGAATGTTTACTGTCATTATTAATAAAATGTTACTTATAGACAAATCTCCATTTAGTTTAATGGATGTTCCTTTACCTTTGTCATTATCCCTCGGCCTCGCTGGTGCATTAAAAAATATTCCATGAAGAGAATCATTTTATTTTAATATTGTAGAAATACAGTTATGTAGGTAACTAGCTAACCCTGTCCTTATCAATAAGCAGAAAAATCTAACAACTCGAAAAGAATTTTCCTTTTTGGTCTATGTACTTTTAATACAGATGCACAACAGAGGACTCTTATGAGGTTGAAACCGAGACATTACACATTACTCTTCACAGAGAAAAGGCAGCAGGGCCCGGGCCGGTGGAGGTTGGGAGGTGGGAGGTGAGCAGGAGGTGTTGTCTTTTTTCTTTATATCCACAGGCTCACCTAAGATCTTAAGGGAGTGAAAATCTACTTATCCCCCTTGTTAGAAAGTATAGGTGATGTGGATTACAAATTACTCAGGTACAGGAAGGAAGGTCCATTTAAGCCAGGAGCTATAGCTGATTTGTAAACAACAAAGCAAAACAAACAAACAACAACAACAACAACAAAAAACCAGAAGCAAAAAGAATTTCAAATGCATAAAACCAATGTTTTCATCAAAAAAGAGAGAGAGTAGATTTAGTGAGTTGAATGACTAGTAAGTAGAATAATGGTTACTGTGGTAGGAAAGGTAAACTTTATGCTGATAATCGAAAATAGCGTTATGGGAGTGCTGATGGAGCAGAGACATACAGATACGTAGACGAAAAAATGAAGTGAGACAGACGGAAAGAGAGAATATGCTTAATAGTGTATTTTTTTTTAGTGTATGTATGAAAAGAAGGGAAAAGAGAGCTGAGAATCCAGAAACAAAGACCCAACAGTTTTAGACAGGAATATCAGACTGGAAGCAGGGAACTGCAAAGGAAGCCAGAGGGCATCCATGAGATTTTGCACTGGGGAAGCAAACCACTTGACAGAAACACACCTTCTCCCACCCATCACTTACGTACTTGATGAAAATGGAGAATGTCAAGATCTGGACAACATTTCAATCTACAAAAATGCTATCAGTCAGAAGAAAAAAAAAGGTGAAATAAAGTAAGAAAAAAGTTTGGAAGAGTGTCTCAAGTTTATTATTAAGCAGGAGTAAAAGACATATATCAAGATACTAGCGTTAAGTACTCTGATTTGTTTAGCTCCTTCTTCATAATATTTTCACATTTTATCCTTTCTTCTAATGTGTATTGACTATTTATTATGAGTTTGGCAGGCTGGTAACCATTTTACATGCATTATCATATTTTATCTTCTTCATAGCCTTATGAGATGACTATTAGAATTACCCTCAATTTATAAATGAAGAACCTGAGGTTTAGAGGGAGTGTGTAACTTTCCCGTAGATAGTAAGTGGGAATTAGGAACCATTATCTGGTCTTCTTTATTTTAAAGTCTATCTCTCAACTATGAGTCTGTATTGCCTTTTTATAATCTAACAAAGATTAGTAGTATAACAAAACCTGTCAGATACTTGGAGCACAATCCAGTGGTTCATTTGTGAATCAGAATCATATTTCTAGGCCTTATGCCAGATTTTCCAAATTACAAAGTATGTAAATGGGGTAAAAGCATGTGTTTGTGTAGTCTTGGTTTGTTTTTGTTTTTTTTTTTAAGATTTTATTTATTTATTTTAGAGAGAGATAAAGAGCAGGTGTGAGCTGAGGGGAGGAACACAGGGGGAGGGACAGGAAGATTCTGTACTGAGCATGGAGCCTGATGCAGGGCTTGATCCCAGGATCATGAGATCATGACCTGGATTGAAATCAAGAGTGAGATGCTTAACTGACGGAGCCATCCAGGTGCCCTGCATGTGTCATTTTTCTAAAAGTTACACAGGTGACTTATAAAATACCAAGAGAAAATTAGGATGCTATAAATCTTACTGTTTTCTGAAGGATATTTAAACCATGTCTAAGTTCTATGCAGTTTAATACGAAAAGAAGCTCAGCCTTAGTAGTCATCTAAGAAATGAAAGTTAAAACAATGGGATAGTGTTTTATACTCACCAGAATAAATAAAATAAAAAAGTAATAATACCAAGTGTTAGTGAAGATGTGGAGCCTCTAGAACTTCTGGTGAGAGTATGAAATAGTACAACCAAAAAACAAGCAAACAGACAAACAAAATCTCCCCAAATCAAAAACAACATAAAAACAACAGAAAAGAAATAGTACCACCATTTTGGAGAACCACTTGGCAGTTTCTTATAAAGTGAAGCATATCTACCCTGTAATGCAGAAATTCCACATCTACCCACAGACCCAAGAGAAATGACAATCCATGTGCAGATGACTTGTACTGAATATCCATAGCAACCTAACTCATTAAAGTCAAAAACTGAAAATAACCCACATACCCATAAACAAGAAAATAAAGTGTTGGCATATTCATTTGCTGGAATACTGCTCAGAAATGATAGAGAACAAACAAGTGACGCATGTATCATGGGCAAATCTGATAGACATAGTGTGCAAAAGAAGCCAGATAATCCTATGTATAAGCTCAAGAATATGCCAAACTAATGTATGGTAATGGAAGTCAGAAAACTCTTCTTTCGTATGTGAAGGGGGCTAGGGATAAATTGGAAAAGGGCATGATCAAATATTCTGAGCTGATGGAAATATTCTATATCTTGTTTTGGATGATGGATCACACAGATGTAAAAATTCATTGTTTTGAACACTTAATATCTGTGTATATAAATTATTGCTTACTTCAATTAAAAAGTACATATGTACTTTCTAGTGCCACCCCCTTCTGCCATTTACAGAAGAGAAAACTGAGGCTCAGGGAGGATAGCTAAGATTGTATGGCTCTGAAGTTAGAGAACTTACATCAGAATCCAGTTCTTTTTATTTCCAGCTTTGTGCTTTTTTCCCCAATAACTCTTATATAATGATAAATCTCTCCTACATATCTATATAATTACCAAAAAAAATGCACCAATCAGACAGCAACATTTTTTTTTCAATAATAAAAGTGTTGAGATGAGAAAATCGCAAAGGGTTAAGCATCAAAATTAACTAGTTTGGGTGCTTTTCTGGACAGATGCCCATCACCACCAACTCTGAAACTACCTTTGTGCAGATGACACGAGCCTTCATGTCCTAGAGAACTGGTTGTTTTTTCTTGATTGCCACAACCTATTCCTCCAGAAACAACCAGGGAAGATGACTTGGTACCTTTCTCAGGATTACATTTTATGTTAAAGGAGTCCCCCCTCCATTGGTTAATGTACTGAACAGAGTGCATTCCATTTCATCAAACCACTTCTGTAGACATTCACGAAAGATCAGCCTCTGTGCACTTCAGTCAGACGTGCAGTTAGGAAAGTGCCATAAAACCTGTGTGATCACCACCTGCATGTAAAAAATGCCAGCAATAACTTACCAAAATATTTCCAGTGAAAATATGACTTTGACCCAGATGGCAAAATAGGCTACGTTGGCCATAAATCTGCAGGCAGTAAATGGGCAGGTGGTAAATCTGCTATCATTGCTACTGTTTTTTCAACACTTTATCTGTACAAGCTTTTCCTAAGGAAATAAAAATTCTGGAAATATGGAAGAAGAAACAAAACACTGAGTAGAAACTCCAGTGTGAGGCTGTAACTTTCTTGAAATTTAGGAAACCTTTCCTAAGATATAGGCTCAGGTCTGAGACTGGAAAGTAGAAAAAAAAAAAAAAAGTGTTCAGAGAATGGAAGATAAAAAATACCAAAAGCTTCAAGTTCATTTCCTGTAAGTTTGGCAACAAGGATCACCCTGGAAATGCAAAGTCTGTTGTCTTCTTCATAGAGAAAAGTAAACATTCCTTAAACATTTAATATCTGTTTATCTCCCAACCTCTATCCCATATCACAGTTCCTTCTACCCAGAATGAGGGGAAGAGTGAACAGGGTTACCATGGAGATGGTGAAATAAACTACAGTCAATTCAGGAATAATTTGTGATCATCTTGTTTAAGTTTCAGGGCAAGATTGTACCCTATTAAGTGGGGATTTGGTTTTCATCAGAAGAAAATGGATTTGTTCACTGTTCGTCATCCAATAAAAAGGAGTGATGCAGAAATCTGGACTCTAGAGGGAAACACCTCCATTACTCTTTAGACCTGGGATATTAGAGCCTGTACCTGAAACACGCATTCCAGTGCTCAGGGGGAGCTTTCATGTCTATATAGACTTAGGTTAAGATCTATTTATTCCACCCCCTTGATTCTTGGACCTGTGTATTCTTCTAGTCAGGGACACAGCACCATATAAAGGTTTTGATTCAGTGCATTTTCTGAGTCCTGGAGAATGGTACCCCCTCTCTTCGTACCTGCAACTTGGCATTTAAGCCATGCTTTCAGCGGGCTATTGTGACACATCATAAGGCACCGGTCTGGGTGAAGTGTGTGATACAATCAGTCGATCACCCCATTATGGGTACATTCATGCACCTCCTTTACTGTAAAAGGAGAACTGTAGTCAGTGGGATTCCATGCCAGTGGTTAAAGTACGTTGTGAGTCTTTGAATACTGGGGCTGACTAAAGCCCTAATGGCAGGAAAAGAAAGCCCATATGAGGGATAGATGCCTATTCCTATGAAAACAAAACACTTGTCTTTCCAGGATGCAAGGGAAATTATGTAGTCAACTTGCCATTAAGTGGTTAATATCCTCAAGAAATGATGCCATATCCGGCTTTGGTTTCTGCTCTGGGCAGTTGGACCCTTAGTAGCAATAGTAGCTAGATCAACCTTGGTACGAAGGAGCTGATGCTGTTGGACCTATGTGTTGTATTTGATATCATGGCTACTGTGTTTATGTGTCCATTGTGCCAGCACAAATGTGGCCAATGATCAGAGTCATTTTATCTTCTTGGCCAGATCATTTTATCTACTTTTTTTTTAAAGTACTTCTTCCATTATGGATTTCCTCCAGTGATTATTAACATGTAATACAAAGATCTTGCCACTTTGTCCCCACTCCCAAGCCATCCACTTGCTCCCCCCACTTTACTCCCTGCCTATGATATTCCAAACTTTGACTTGCAGGCCATTTGCATAGGCTACCTCTTAAATGTTTTCCTCTTTCCACAGGAAGATTCTTTCCACAGGAAGTCTCATGATTTGGTGCTCTGTCTCTAACAGGACCCAGTAGTGCATTTCCTCAGAATTGTAGGGTCCATGCTGTGATTCTCCCACTGGGGGATGCCACAATTTCTGTGTGGTATCTTTTTCCAAGACCATAGATTCTTCCAGATTTATGGCCCAAGTGGTGGGACTTTGCACCTCAGCCTGGATCTGCTGCAAAGCCCTTTTCTTCACTGGGTTTTACTTAAATGTGTGTTATCCTTGTGTGTTGATGAGTACATTTTTAGATATGGAATGAATATGTTCTGTTTTAGAACCTGAAATGACCCATTAGGACATTGTGTTTCTTTGTTTGCGTTCGGAAGTGCAAGATGAAATAATTTGTCCTTTACTTAGTATCCTTCAAATTGGTTTGGACATGACATGGCCTTTCATCTTGTTAGGTTTTTTCTCACTGGAATGCATGTGTTCTATGAAGGCCTCCAGAATACCAGCTACCTCTTGCTCATCTGGCATGATCAATATAATGCCATTGATGTAATGGTAAATGTGAAGTACTATGGGTTGTCCAGATGGTTCGGATCTCTTCAGACTATATTATGACAGAGGGCAGAAGAGTTAACATAGCCCTGGGGCAAAAGCATAAATTAATATTGTTGTTCAATCCATGTGAATGTGAACTGTTTCTAATTGTCTTTTCTGACTGAGATAGAAAAGAATACATGTTCCAGAATAATGGCTTCATACCAAGTTCCTGAGGCCATATTAATCTGCTCTAGCAAATATACCACATCTGGCATGGCAGCTGCAAAGGGACTATTACTGGGCTATGCTTGTAGTTATATTCCAGGATTTATCTTGTTTCTCTAGTTTTCAGACTAGTGAATTAAATGATGATGTTATGAAAACAAATGCTCCTGCATCTTTTAGATCCATAAAGATGGCCCTTTTATCTTGAAATCCTTCTCCCACTCTTAGGATTCAGCAGTGTTTTTTATTCCCTATTTTTTGGGTATGCAGGGCTCAGGCTTAAGGGCTTTTACTTGCTCTTACCCAGTATCATAGGTATTACCCAGTGACCAAAGATCCAAGAGCAATTTTTCACAACTTCTGAGTATCATTCTTGATTACACATTTAAAGACAAGAGAAATGATCACTGGTGAATATGTCATAGGTAGATATTGATCACAACTCCATTTATTCATTTATCATTATGTCCCCTATATCTTCACTCTAACAAGGAGACCATAGTGATGGTTTCTGGATATCACTGTCAGCTCAGACCCTGTATCCAACAGTTGTCAACATATCTGGCTATTTTTCTTACCCAAGTAATTGTTCATAGTCCCTTTGAGGAAGGACTGGAGGAATCATGACCATATACACTTGTCATACAATTGTGAGGTCCTTACCCCTGAACACCCTACCACACCTTCAGTGAATGGGTTCTCCCTCTGGAAACTGGCTGAGGTCTGGAAACCATGGAAGGATCATGAATTTTCATCCATATGGCTACCTTCATCATCCTGGGAATCTAAACTTGAGTTCTTTTGATAGAGTAGTATTCCTGTTTGGGGCAACTTCTTTATTTTGTACTTAAGGATGCCATGTTTCATTACCATCTTTATATTCATCTTTGGGTCATGCTTCCTTGAATGCCAGTCTGCTGCTGCACTCAATACAAAACAAAACAACAACAAAAACCCTTGGATTCTGGTAGTTGTAGTTGGTTAAGCACTGACCTGACACTCCGCTTCAATTGTTTGGGAACCTTATCATCCATACTGATGTTAGTGGGAAAGGATCTGTAATAGCCTCTACTCCTTCCAGCCCTATTCAGAGGGCTACCATTGAATGTTTACTGAAGCTGGTGTCATTCTTTAAGTACATTTCTCAAGGCCTTATTAAATAGTATGTCCTCTAGCCTTCATGAGGGGCATAATCATCTAATGGGTCTTTCAGCTATGCATTGAATATCCATTCCAGCATTTCCTCAAATCTTCTAAACCTTTGCTCCAGAGATTTCCATGGCAATTCTGGCATTTCAACTTTGCTCAGTGCGTTTCATCACTTTTTCCATGATTCTAGGAGTCATCCTAGGAGGGAGTTAACATCATTTTCTGGGGTGGGTCTTTGCTAGTTAAATCCAGTACCTTGGGAGGACACATTCGAGTCAATAAATCCACCCTTGTCCAATTTTATTTTCTAGTCCCCTTGAATAAACAGCCTTAAAATCTAGTTCTATATACACTCACCCAACCCCAGTTAGTAGCTGTTGGTGCTAACTAGTTCTGGCAGCACCCTTACAGACTACTTCATCCCACCTGGGTTATGCTGTGACTGTCATATTTTAGGTCTAGTACCAGGAGGGGTGGGAGGGCAGGTCTTAAGCTGGGTATATATTGCTTTGGATGGGAGAGGACTTTGCACTATCTTCCAGTAGGGCTGACATCAGGTACAAACTCTCAATAGGGTAGGTAGGCAGTATTACATTCTCCCAAATTCAGAGAGTCTAGGGAGTCATAATTTATAGTGTCATGTACCCAGTTGTCTCCATCCTGACCTTGGCCTTAGTTGGTTTTTAAACTTCTTTCATGTTTATACAATCTATAAAATCCAAAATTGGGCCCTCTGCTTTCTCCAACCTCTCACTAGAGCAAATACTAACAACTTTGTATACAATCAGGGAAGCCCACTGGCTTCTATATCTAGCTTTCAACTTCCTGTTACTCAATCTCAACTGTTTTGTTTTTCTGTAGAGCAGTATTTTACATTAGAAATATAACATGAGCCATATTGTACTTTCAAATATTTCTAACAGTCACATATTAAAAAGTAAAACTAAACAAAACAACATGAAATTAATTTATATATTTCATTTAATACAGTATATCCAAAATATCATTTCAACATGTAAACATTAAAAAGTAATGAGATTTTTTTATAATAAATCTTCAAAATTGTATATAGTTATATCTTGGACCAACCACATTTCAGTTGCACAACAGCCACACATGAAAGTAGCTACCATTCTGGGAAGCACAGCTATTGAGTACCTGTGGTACTTAGCAGTAACTGCCTAAACCTGTTATTCTTCCATCTATTATTTTATAGTAGCAGTGACATCAGTTGCTAGTGTATGCCACTGTAGCAATATATCTTCATGTTCTACCAAATTACCAAAGGTAGCTGAAAATTTCAGTTGGATGAGTATTTTGTCCCAAGTTCCATCTGTGTCCCCTCTTACTAGTGATGTGTGATCATTGCCTGCCAGGTGGCATGTGATCCTCTTTCCAAAAGCAAACCCCATCTTATAGCTTGCCTTCTCAAATTGCTCATGGTACTGACTGTCACAGATCAGTTTCTCTGGAAGCAGATACCGAAAGACGTTTATTAGGGAACAACACCATGAAAGGAAGGAGGAAGGAAACAGGACTTGGCAGAGGTAGATGTCTCATTGTAATGAAGCCTAACAAGGTTTTGGCCATCCTGGAAGGGAAGTTCTAGAGCAAAAATGACCATCAGAATTATCCCATGTCAGCAAAATGTCTGGGTCTTTATATTCCTACCTTGCTCATTCATTGAATGTTGGCTATTCAAAAGAGGCACATCTCCGCAGCTAGTGCCAACTGTGAAGAAGCTGACAGGTAGAGGCAGTCTGCCCACCATACTTCTTGGCAACTGCAACAACAAGTCCTTCCTTGAAGAGGAATTGGGGCAGCACACTCCATGTCTACACAGAGGCCATTGGTAACCTTCAGATATGGAATATCTGCTAGAGTGATGGAAGCAAAAACCTAACTGGAGTGGGTTAAGGAGAGAATGAAGCTGTAGAAAACTTGGCAAGTTGGTTTGCCATGAAGGCAAATAAAGGGATACAGTAGAGATGGAGGGGATCAAGATGACTTTCTGTCATTTTTTTAAAAAGTAAATAACAAAGACAACTCTCTAAAAAATAAGAAATGATATTGTTAGTAAACAAGGGATAATTTGAAGAGGGAAACTTCTGTGAAGCTGCAATGGGCGTAACATAGGCACTATTTGAAGAGCTGGCCTTTGATAGAGTCAGAAGTATTTTTTCAGGGGATGATTTCTTCCTCTGATAGAGTTAGGAATAACAGAAGGCAGAGAGTATGGATACAAATGCAGATCAATTGATAGATGTGGGGGTGAGAAAAGGAGAGATTTCTCACTTAAGTACTGAAACAAGTATTCTGCTAAGGGAATGAAATGGAGGAGGGGGATAAAATGGGAGGGGAATCATATACAAGATTTAAGGAAAGAAAAGGTATAAAACTGTTGAATATAGCAAGCATACTAAAGAAGCAATTTGGATTACAAATATTAAGGTCTCATTTGAGTTTTGTGGTCATGAATTTGAATTCACAAAGCCTTCAGCAGAAGTTTTTGCTGTTGCATTTGTTGTTAAAAACCACCAGAATATCAGTGGAAGTTTTTCTTGACATAGAGGTTTAGGGATATCCCCTTTAGGGAAAAGCAAATTTGAGAAACTTATACCTTAATAATTAAGGGTTAACAAATTGGACAAGTCTGGGACAATATTCCTGTTACAGTAAACTCATTAAAAGGCTTTTATGTGTTTCAATACTACATTTTTGATATGGTTTTAATATGCTCTCAGATCTATCCATGGTAGTGATTAGATTACCTGACTGGAAAATTATGAAATTAACTATAAGGTGAGTGGCTCAAACATATACTAGAGATTGTGGAGGGAAAACTCATACTGTTAATTCTGGTCTTGCATAGAACAAAAACTATGTTTTAAAAAATATCACTACAGTATCACTGGACATGATTTTTGAAAGTTTAAAATGAACGGGAAAGCTGCCATTGGGTCCTAGAACACAAAGGAAAGCTCCACTTCAGTATGGGAACCCTCTTCATACCCCAAAAACTACTCCTCTGTCTGCCATTGCCAGTCAAGTCAGAGTTTTAGTAACTATAAATAGTATAGATTGCTAGTTTGAATAAATGAAATTGGATTATTTCCTCTAATGTAAAACAGCTCATGGCTCATAATCAACTTTATTTGGATCAACTATCTCAGTCCGCTGACGGTAAAACCCTTCAGAAAATCTTTTCATACACAATTACCATTTGTCTGAGATGGTTTTAGTTTCCCTCTGTACACAGCCATACTTTTCTTCTTCATTTTTTATATTATTTTTTCCTTGACTTTCTCAACATAATTTTTCTTAAACTACAAATGTTTCAGGATCATAAGAGAGTAAAAGACTTTGAAAAGTCGTGTGTTACATTTCTGTATCTGTAATGCAAGCCACACTGGAGTGCCTTTAAAGTGCTGAGCATACACACAGTCGTGCACACACACACACACACCCCTTCTCAGTACCAAGTTAGACATATCAGCTTTCTATTGGCAGAAAATTATATGTCATAGATAACAAGGATGCTACCATATATACTGGGAGCATAGTTAATAAATTCCTATTTATTTTTATTTACTATTGCTATGAGTACCTTTGATGAAGATAATTTTTAGATTTGTGATGTTAAGTAGTATTTTTTGATCATATAGATACATTACACTGCTAAGACTTGGAAGGCTTCTTCATTTATCACCACAACCCAGTACTTAGGACAGAGCCTATGAAATAGATGATGCACGAGAAATGGTTTGTGAATGAATGAATGAATGAATGATTATGGCCGCTTAGGTTACTGTTACCATGTGGGTGGCGCATAAATCACTCTTTGAAAAGTGAGCTAAATGAGATAGCTAGCTGAATTTCCACAGCAGTAAATTTCTAGAGATGAGAATAGGGGGTCTATTATATTGGTTTTACTTAACTATTGTATCTGTTTACTTATCTGGCTGTGTAATGATGATGGGAGAAGTGTGAGGATACAGGTTAATCAAAACTTCCAAAAAGCACAGCTTTCCACCAGGGCCCACACGCTTCTGCAACACCAATAAATTGGAAACAAACAATGAATGGATGCATGGCCATTTTTCTTTCCTTTATAGCCATCACTTATCTTGTCACTCCCCCTGCTGTTGCTGCTTTTGCACACATGGAGATGTATGTTTAATAAGCAATAGGTGGAGATCTTTAAAGGAATGCTCTTCAATCACAATGCTGTTAAGGATCTAATCATGTAAATGGCATAAACCACATACACACTCTTATTAGGTTTTGCTAGCCAGTGATGAATTGCCATATATAGAAAACAAGCTACAGATAGACGGGCATTGTTGTTGTCATTTTTATTTGCGTTGAGCTAATTTGGTGTGCATTGATTTAAAAGCTGTAGATAATTTACTCGTCAGGGAAGAAATCACACATCCTTTTAGGGTGACTACCACTCTGAAAGATCTCTCATTTCTCCCTATTGTTCTCCTTTGCTGAAATAACAATACATAACAAGAAGTTGGAGGAAGTAATTATGCAAAATATCCTATTCATTTTCACTTTCACAGTTTTAGAAGTTAAGAACAAGAGTTACCTTGGATTGATTCAGAGATGAAGCCCATTGTTTTGTGTGTACGAAAATTGTCCAACTAGAGCAGAAAGCAAAAGGAAGACTTGATGCACGTGTAGAATAGACGGGCAGACCTGAACCACCTGTGGGACTGGCAGGCTCCCTGACCTCTCTTCTCAAGCTGTCTCCTCACCTGTAAATAGGGACATAGTTACCTATTGCAATGGTAATGGGAAGTAAATAATATAATACATTTAAATCACCTAATTGGCAGCATATAAGAGGCACTAGAAAATACCCATTCTCATCTCCACTCAACGTAGAGGAGGACAGAGCAGTCTTCAAAACAAAACTTGGAAAATCGGTAGCAGATAATGAAGAATGTAAAGTGAGTCCTGAATTTCATAAAGTTTGAGAAATTTTAATATACATACCGTTCCTTTCACTGGATTCAAATCCTCATTTTAGATTATTTCATGTAGTTGTCCTCTTCTGAGTTCTAACTTTTTGCTGTTTTGGTGGTGGTGTTCGTGGGTGCAAAGTTGTATCATGCAGTTAGCAATTTTATACTTCACTAACCAAGATCTTTTCCTATAGTCATCTATCTTAGAGATGTTCTGTTTGATATAAATAAATGAGGTTTTAATTTTTTTAAGAATATGTAAAAATTGAAGATAAAATATTTTGGGTAGAGCATAATGAATTCTGATATATGACCATCTCTTTATATATTTTTTATTATGAAAATAGAAAAAAAAAGAGCCTCCTCAAAAAGCTCAGGGCTTCCTGGGGCATCTGGGTGGCTCAATTGGTTAAGTGGCTGCCTTCTCAGTTCATGATCCCGGAGTCCTGGGATTGAACCCCACATTGGGCTCCCTGCTCAGGAAGGAGCCTGCTTCTCTCCCTCCCTCTACCCTCATCTCGTGCTTGCATTCTCTCTCTCTCTCTCTCTCTCTAGTGCTCTATCTCTCAAATAAGTAAGTAAATAAAATCTTTTAAAAAATCTCTGGAATTCCTGATAGTGCCCACTACTTTCTTCTAAGTTGCACAAGAGCTTCTGTAGTGTGAAAGTTAATCATGTGGGGAGTCAGAATAAGCCTTTTAAGAGAAGCCACTTACCTGATTATCCCCTCTCAATTTCGGGATTTTATTTCCAATACTCAGTTGGGTCTCTTTGGTTGCAAGGTTGATTTTAATTTTTTTTTAATTGTTTGCAATGACATGGATAGAACTAGAGGCTAGAGAGTATAATGCTAAACAAAATAGGTCAGAGAAAGACAAATACCATATGAGTTCACTCATATGTGGAGTTTGAGAGACAAAACAAATGAGCAAAGGGGGAATAAAGAGAAAGAGAGGCAACCCAAGAAGACTCTTAATTATAGAGAACAACCTGATGGTTACCAGAGAGGAGGTTGGGGGGCAGAGAGGGTAAAATAGGTGATGGGGATTAAGGAATGCACCTGTTCTGATGAGCATCAGGTGTGGTATGGACATTTGAATCACTGTATTGTACACCTGAAAGTAATATCACACCGTATGTTACCTAACTGGAATTTGAATAAAAACTTAATTTTCTTTGAAATGGTAAGTTACCTTAGACTTTGTAAAGGTAAAGAAGGAGCATAAACTGTGACTAAATCTATATCCTAGAATAAGAATCACGTAAGCCATTGTTCATAGTTAAAACTGAAAAATTTCTATTCTGTTCCTTTTCACAAGGAATTAATTAAATCTAGATTTGTGATGTAGTATCATTGTCCTTATTTCTATTTTTATCCATTATTACTTCTCCTTATATCCACTACTCATCAGTCCTTTATCAGGATATTTTGTTGTTATTTGTTTCCTTGATTTGTATTTTCTTACCTATACAGAAAATGTTCAATCTTTCTGTCCATAAGTGTTGAATTTTAAATTAAGGTTCTTATTAGCCATATTTCGGTGCCAGATTGTGAAAAACTCAAAGTTACCGGCTTCCCAGTAACTCTTCAAAACACCCCATAGAATATTTCGAAATTAGATGGATGTATCAGTGCTATACTTAAATTTGTGTGGTATATTAACATTGTGAGGTGGTGATTAAGAACAATGATTTTAGTGCTGAAAGACATCTTAGCTCTGCTCTGCCATTCACTGTCTCATAACTTTGGCAGATTACTTAACTACTCATTTTTCAGAAGTCTGTTATTTAGAAATAATAAAAATATCCTTTATACACCATTGTGAGGGTTAAATGAGATAATGCATAGCAATTGGTATTCTGGAAAAATAATGTTCTCTTTAAATATGAACTGTTATTTATATTTATATTATTATTATATTATTATATATTATATATTATATTATATATTATATGATTACATTGTATTATATTATAATATATTTATATTATAACAATTTTCTGAGCCAGTTCATGGCTCTGACACAGGGAATCTATAGCCGAGGTGAGAAAAAATACCTGCCAGATTTTTTTTCTTTCTTTTCTTTTTTTTTTTTTTTTTTTT
Organism: Lutra lutra; assembly: GCF_902655055.1. Lineage (NCBI taxonomy): Eukaryota > Metazoa > Chordata > Mammalia > Carnivora > Mustelidae > Lutra > Lutra lutra. The sequence goes on from NC_062281.1 coordinate 137,865,112, forward strand.
TTTTTTGGTGGAAGGAGGAGGTAGGATTTCCAAGAGGATTTTGAGTTGCAATTATTTCTTACATTGCATAGATCTACACACTCATTTGATACTTCTTATATTACAGTATTAAAAATCTTTATTACCTTAAGGTTTTACTTTGACCATTTTAAGCCCCAAATCATAGGGATTTCAACTTCAGTATGAAAGAGAGAACTTCAAGATATTTTAATTCAAATGGTGCTTAGCTTCAGGAGTCAGATTTGTGCATGTTTTATAATGTATTTTCTTAAAAAAATCTCAATATAATTTTAACCATGTTTTCTTGGCCAGATTGAAAAAAAAAAAAAACTGATTAAAAGGACTAGCCAGGGAACTGATACTGTCCAAATGCAAAGCCATTGTTTATTATGACATGATTTTTCATGGCATATCTTATGATAATTTATCATCCATCTCAAAATTGAGACTCTTAAATTAGATCTTTCTTAATTTTAGAAATAATAAGTTTGGATGGGTGGCAGTTACTTTGCATAAAAGTTTCCTGCAAAAAAAAAAAAGATAAATATATTTTTGTAGCACGTTGAGATTATATTCAATCATTTTAACTTTGATAACGAGAGTTTGAGAGGTTTGCAAAAGCAAATTTTCTATAGTTATTACTTTTTCATTAACCACTTAATTTCTGCTTGCCTTGCTAATGCCTTTTACGGAGTATATGAATAAAAAATTATCATTTAAATAAACCACGTACACACAGATTTCAATTATCCCCCTATTATACATTACAGCAGGCAAATAGTTAAACATTTTAGAAAAAAGAGACATGAGAAATTGTAAATATTGTTTGCAAACTGCAGTGAGCTTGCAGTGGAATCTCTAGCTGAACAACATTCCAATTATCTCTAAAATTGTGCTAGTATGTTATCATTGAAAAAGTGATATTCAAAAAGAGTGTCACGCCATCTCTGTGATTCCCCATGTGGACCTAACTTGGATGATATCTACATATGAGTATGTACTGTGCTGTGTACTTCACTGTACTGTGAAGCTAGCCACTGGACCATGGCCAGAAGATCTCTTAGAACTGCATTACATATATTCTTACTAATTAATTCACCTTTCACCATTCACAGTGTTGGGAAGATTGACTACAAGGCATGTGATTGCTGTTTATTATCAAGTTTGTAACACATGAATAAACAAACACAGTATATAATAACTGTCATATTCTTAGTAATTATTTCCAAATATTATATAGCAATGTTCATATAAATTATCAGAAATGGTAGGGCTGTGATTTTTGATTCCATATTCCTCTCCCTAATAACCTCAAACATTTAGTCTTTCATTTAAGACTGATGCTTGATTTATTGCTTTATTTTAATTCTATTTTCTATTTAACAAAATAGAAATTATTTTAATATAAAATTTAACATTGTATATTTACTCTATAGGTACTAGTAATACAAAGATGGTGGTAATTATTCTCTATCAGAGAAGAACATCTAAAGGCATTTCAGTTAATTTAATAAATGTTTATTGGGCAGCTACTATGTGACAGAATCTGTTCTATTTACTGAGGATTCAACAGAGACCAAGAAGGATAAAAATTTCTGCCACCATGGAACTTTTCTTTAGCAGTAAGGGAAAACAAACAAAATCATAAGTAATTTGTATAGTATGTTAGAAGATACAAGTTCTATGGAGGAATATTATCAGGGAAAGTGAAAAGGTAAAATGTGTAAATTGAATGCATAGGGAAAAACAAATTCAGGAATGTGACATTTGACCAAAGACTTAAAGAGGAACAAGAGAAAATAAGGCATATGTTTAAAGAAAGAGTCCAGATACATGGAACCACAAGTGAGAGTCCCTGAGACAGGAGAACACCAGAAAACAAAGAGCTAGAGGGGCTGGAGCAGAACAGAATGAGTAATATGATATCAGAAAAGTAATGGGATACAGACAGGAAGGTGAGTAGTGGCCACTGCAAGCACTTTACTTTCTTTGCTGACTCTGATGGTCTTTGAGGACTGCTATAATGAAATACCAGAGATTAGATGACTTAAACAACAGACATTTCTCTTCTCAAGGTTCTGGAGGCTGGAAGTCCAACGTGAGGACATCATTAGCGTTGGTTTCTAGTGAGGCCCCTCTTCCTGTCTCGCAGATGACCACCTTCTTGCTGTGTTCTGAGATGGCCTTTCCTCTGTAGGTGCGCAGAGAAACACAGAACACTGGCATCATACCTTGCAAGGACAGGAGTCCTGTAGGTCCAACCCTTATAACCTCATTTAACCTACCTCCTTAAAGTCCTTATCTCCAAATATAGTCACATTGATGTTAGGGTTTTGACATATGAATTTTGTGGAAACATATTTCAGCCCATAACATTCTGTCTTCTGTCCTTCCCCCAAATCTGTGTCATTCTCTTATGCAGAATATATTCACCCTATCCCAAAAGCCCAAAAGTCTTAATCCATTTCAGCATGAAATCCAAGTCCAAAGTCTCATCTAATTATCATCTAAATCAGCTATTTAGATGGTGAGACTCCAGGTATGGTTCATCCTGAGGCAAAATTTTTCACCAATTTTTCACATTTCACCAATGAAGTGTGAAACCAGTCATAATGTGTTTCTTAAATACAGTGGTTAGATGGGCAAAGGAATTCCCTTCTAAAAGGAAGACACTGGAAAGAAAGGAGAATAGGTCTCAAGCAAGTCCAAAATTTAACAAAGCAAGTTCCATTAGATCTTAGAGCTTGAGGATAATCCTCTGGCTGTATGTTTTCTCCTCTGTGCCCACTGGGGTGGCAGTGCCACCCCCACAGCCCTAGGTTTCTGTCCTGTTCTATAGGCTTTTTGAGATTGTCCCACACCCATGGCATTTTCAGGGGCTGCCTAGCCCACTCAAACCCAGGAGTTGCCTCACCCTCTGAAACTGGAAGAAATAGCCTTGCCCCCTTGGCCTGTATGCTCTGGGTCTCTGCTGGTAGAGGCAGCCATGATGATCTCTGGAGCCTTCAGGTTCCCTTTTTTTGAAGGATAAAGCATATTCATAGCCGAATAACTCTACTGCCTCATCCTGGCTTCTGCCGAAGAGATAACTGATTAAACCCACGAGTAATCTATTTACAGAGTGACTATCTAGTCACAACCTTGGTGTGCTCTCCAGAAGATGCTTTCATTTTTTACAATATAGATGGGCTGATAATTTTTCCAAATCTTTAGGTTCTGGTTCCTTCATACTTAACAGTTTCTCCCATAGTTCACCTCTTCCCTCTCTTTTGACTATGAGTAGTAAAGACAACCTTGCTGCACCTTCAGCACTTTGCTTAGAAACCTCTTCTGCTAAATATCCAATTTCTTAGCTTATAAGTTCTCCCTTCCACAAAAGAATAGATCACAACTCAACCATGCTCTTTGCCACTTTATAATATGAATCACCTTACCTCCAGTTTCTAATAACATGTTTTTTATTTCCATCTGAGACCTCACCAGAAATACTCTTAGTGTTCATATTTCTACTAGCATTCTGTGCATGATGATATATATATATATTCTCTAAGATGATAGGAGCTTTCTGTATAGCTCTTCTCTTTCTGCTCTCTCACCAGAATTGCCTTTAGCATTCATATCTTGACCAAAAACACAATTCAGTCCACAACAGACAGAAAACTATTAGAATGTTTTGAGCAGAATAGCAATGCAATCTAACTTATTTTATTAGGATTACTGTGGCTTCTATGTTGAGAATTGATTTCAGGGGACAAGAATGGCAGTGGGAAAAACAGTTAAGCTCTAAAGACAGAGTAAAAAAGAATTGCTTATATTGGATATGAAGTATGAGAAAAAGCAAGAATTTAAGGGTGATTTCAAAGATTTTGGTTTGAGAACATTGGAAGTACCAGTTATCATTAATTGAAATAAGGAAGACTGACAGCAAAGAACATTTGAGTAGCAATCATGAGTTATTAGACACCACCATGAAGATGCTGAACAGGAATTTGCATATGTGTACCTGAAAGTCAGTGGAAAGATATGGGAGAGATCTAAGCCTATAATTCAAGGAAGAGTTGTCTGCTTTTGGCTCTATATTTAAAATCATGAAATGTGTGAAATCACTACAGGAGTAATGTAGAAAATGAAGATGTCCAAGGAGCCATCCCTGAGATGCTCTAACATCAGGAGGTTGGTGAGGTAGGGAAGGACCAGCAGAGCTGACTGGAGGAACAGGCCAGTGAGCGAGAGAACCAGAAGAGTGTGATATCCTAGAAGCGAAGTTAAAGTGTTTCAAGGAAAAGAAAATGATCAACTATGTCAAATATTAGATAGCAGATTAAGTGAAATGGAGACTAAAAACTGACCAGCAGCATGTGGGTCATTGTGGAATAATGAGAGAGAAGGTAATGCAGGTGAGTAGTGCTGCCAGAAATCTAGTAAGAGTGAAACCAACAGGAAGGATATTAAGACAACAGGATCTGTGAGAATAGACAGTATTTGGAGAAGTTTTACTGTAAAATTGGTGCAGTATTTGGAGAAAGAAGAGGTCTCGAAAGGTTTTTGTTGTTGTTGTTGTTATATTTGTTTCTGTGTTTGTTTTTTCTTTTTAAGATTGAAGAAATTACAGTACAGGTAATGGGAATGATCCAATAAAGGTGGAACACTGGATGATGTAAGAGACGCCAGAATTATGTAACTTACCCCTTGAGTAGCTGAAAAGAATAGTGTTTAGTCCTCAGTAGTTTCTGCAGAAAAACAGAGGGTTGTCTTCGTTAACAAGGAAGAAAGCAAAGCATAAGGGCACAGGGGGATTGCATGTAGAAAGAAAGCAAATAATTTTGATTGAAAGTGTAATATGAAGGGGTGCCTGGGTGGCTCAGTCAATTAAGCATCCAACTCTTGATTCTGGCTCAGGTCATGATCTCAGGGTAATGAGACTGGGCCCCATGTCAGGCTCTGCTGAGCATGGAGCCTGCTGGAGATTCTCTCTCTCCCTCCCACTGCACGACTCACACATGCATGCACATGCACTCTCTCTCTCTTAAAAAAAAAAAAAAGTGGAATATGACGATGTGAGTAATGTGTTATGGAGATAAAGAAGAGGGATGGGGAGAGGAGTGAACTAGGATTTTTGAGCACCTACAAACTATCAGAGATTCTGCCAATGATTGAGAACACAGATCAATACAAGATCTTTTTCTCTATGTTGAAGAGGCACACAGTGTAATAAAGCAGGCCAATGAAGATACAGGTTTGATAATGTAGAGAGGTAAATGTCTTAATATAGTAGATTCAGCTGTTTACACAAACTGCATACATTCCTGTCAGGAATGCAATCTTGGGCAAACTCACAAAAACAGGACTGAAAGGATTATAAGGGCAGAGTACCAATAATTTTCCCTTGTTCTGTGAGCTATTAGGTTTTCTCTGTGCAATATGCTTCTCTTCTCAGTTTGCTTAATAAATCTCTATTGTTTTCTCTTTTTTGCCTGTATAGACTTGGAGATAAAAATTTGGCTTTAGTCAGGATTAGCTCAGTTGAACCCTAGATTCCCAGTTAATAACTAAGCTACTAGAGCAAATTAATCAAATTGCCTCAGTCTCCCCATCAGCAAAATGGAAATAATGTCTCACATAAATATTGTGAAGGTAAAGTTCTTTAATATGTAGAAAAGTGCCTGACACATAGGGAATGTATAATCAGTATTAGTTATTATATGGCCTGTTGTTCTAGTACATGCCATTTTCTTTTATATTTTCAACTCAGTGTCTTTCTTAGCTTTCTTCACCATCTTTCTTTTTTATAATCTTTTTTTGTTACTCCTTAGTAGGAGTTGATTTTTTTATGGTGACTCTTTGCACCTTTTATTTCATATTCAAGATGATTCCTCATCATGAACTTTCTCTTTAAGGTTAATTTTCTGTATTTTTTGTTTTTCTGTTCCTGTCTATCTTTGGGCTAACTGTAGGCCTTCTCTGCTTCACTAGTCTGATCCTACCTGCTAAATGGGCTAGAGTTGGTGGCAAGACCAATCATCACTTCAGAGGAAACTGTGCTGTTTGCTTTATATGAAGAGAAAACACCTGATATGGGAGGGAGGTTGTGAATGTTTGGGTTTTTGTGTCCTTTAACATTGGCCATTGATGGGGCCCTTGGGTGGCTCAGTCACTTAAGTGTCTGCCTTCCGCTGAGGTCATGAACTCCAGGTGCTGGAATCAAGTTCCGCGTCGGGCTCCCTGCTCAGTGGCCAGTCTGCTTCTCTCCCTCTCCCTCTGTGTGTATGCCCTCTCTCACTCTCACTCTATCTCAAATAAATAAATAAAATCTTAAAAAAAATTGGCCATTGATTGGCTAATGTTAAAGACACATAGACTTTTTTTTTTTTAAGTGACAGGGAGTGACACCTAATGAAAAAAAGCATAGATATTTTACACTTGAGCATATTCTATAACTAGAAACGATAGCAATTCAGCTTAAGCAAAACAAGCCCTGTCTAGTTTTTCTCAAGATATTCTGTAAAGATGATCAGCAGAAATAGAAAATTTATGACAAAATTTATGGTGCAGGCTACCTAATTATAGAAGAGGAGTCAGTACTCAGAAAGTGTTTTTAAAAGGAAACAAAGGCAACTAGACATATTAAGAGAAATGTATACATTATTCAGAATCATTTTTAAAATTCCCCTGAAAAATAACTACAACATGGCTGCTAAAACTATTCAGTGCAAGAGTATGTAATTCTAGTTCTATAAAACTTTTACTGAGGGGCGCCTGGGTGGCTCAGTGGGTTAAGCCGCTGCCTTCGGCTCAGGTCATGATCCCAGGTCCTGGGTTCGAGCCCCGCATCGGGCTTTCTGCTCAGCAGGGAGCCTGCTTCCTCCTCTCTCTCTGCCTGCCTCTCTGCCTACTTGTGATTTCTCTCTGTCAAATAAATAAATAAAATCTTGAAAAAAAAAAAAACTTTTACTGAATTTGTCACTTTTGTCATGTAATAGTCTAGTTTTATATACATGTTATCGCATCTTTTCTTGCCAAAAAACAAAACAAAACAAAAATCAGTATTGTGTAGATTCTATAATTATCCCAATTATACAAGAAAATACCAAGGATCATAACATTTAAATCATTTGTTCAATGTCCAATGAATTGTAAGTGATAGTTTCAAGGCAGCCTACCTCCAAGATCCTTGGCCTTAAACTACGAACAGAACATTTGTATTTGAACCTTATAACAACTCACTGGCTTACATCTTACATACCAGGAACATGTTTTAGTGTGCCAAACACTAGGTGAGACCTAGTATTGCCACTCATTATCTGCTTATTTAGAGATTTTAATAATTAATATTTATTCTCAGATTTTAATAAATTAAAATTAAAAAGTCCTAGTTCACAACATGACTGTAAGAAATAAATGAGGTAATGAATATTTAAGTATTTGAGGAGTATTTTCTTCTGTTCTTTAGTATCCCTACCTGTCTTTCTGCAAACAGTTCTGGTTAATCTAAAGTCCCTCCGTCTCCCCTTTAGTGAAACAAATCCTTTCTTCTGTCATCTAACAAATATTTATAATGAGCTCCAATGATATAAGTGCCTTCTGTAAAAAATTACTAATTCAAGGTCCCTACCCTTTAGCCCCTAATAATCTATATCAGGCCCCTCTATATAAAACCTGTGGCCTTTAAAAAAATCTTCCCTAGCACTCCAGGAAAAATACTCCTCACCTCTTTTATAATTTAATAGGTATCCTGTTATTTGGTACTGAGCAATTTTTTACTCCCTTTGTGATATCTCTTTGTCCTCACATGGCCCCTGGCTCACTAGGAGATTGTAGGGGAATGTGGTATCTGTCTTGCTTAATAGAGAATGGTGCCAGGGTGCCTGGGTGGCTCAGTGAGTTGAGCATCTAACTCTTGGTTTTGGCTCAGGTCTTGATCTCAGAGTCCTAAGATCTAACCCTAAGGCAGGCTCCACACTCAGCAAAGAGTCCTCATAAGACCCTTTCCCTTTCCCTCTGCCCCTTCCCCAACAGGGTGCACACATGTGTGAGTGTGCTCTCTCTCTCAAATAAATAAGTCTAAAGCAAAACAAAACAAAATAGAGAAAGAGAGAGAGAGAGAGAGAACAGTTCCCTTATAACTGACAGATATTTACTAACTTTCTGATGGATAAAATTAACATACCCTGGAATTCATTTTTTAAAATTCTTCCGATGTGCCATTAATCACTGTATTAAAACAAGCAAGTTGGCCACTGGCTTTTAATTGCACTTCATTTCCTAGATTATTTAAACATGATGAAAAAACACAAAATCAACATTGTTTGGAGGTGAATTTAAAAAGAGCACTGATTTTATTAGTCATTACCTCTGAAATTAAGGGGGTAAAACAGATTGAAGATAAAACCATACTAAGGCAGAATATCTTCTCCCAAGTGTCTTGCATGCTTCCCAAGGAGATGTGTAAATAACAGTCCTCACTAAAACTGGCTGAAATGTGCTGGAGGCTCTATGTTACCTCCTGAGATGAGGGATGGTGGGGACTGGGGGGCGGGGGGAACACAAAGAAAAGGCATCCATACGCTTGGAAGGAAAGGTATATAGGTATATGTGGTGGCCAGAGGTGGGAGATTGGATGGAAATTCAGACTAGCTGAATGTTTGGCAATTAAAACTTAGAACTGTATTGATATGCAGTCAAGAGAACAAAGTTAGCATCAGTATTCCTACAAAAGCTAGATTTTAATGACCAAAAGTTGGTTTATCTGAGACCTATGTGTGCACACAGAAATGCACCATTTTTCTAGAACTAAATGAGGCTTTAAAATGACCCCCAAAGGCTAGTCTGGGTCTAAATTATAATCGTTCTTTCTTTCACAATATACTAAAACAAAACACTGCTCCCTTCCTAGTTTCCAAATAGTTTGGGGAAAGTGTATCATTTTGTTGCCGTATTTGATGTTTGATGACAAATACCATAGACCTTAATTAGAAATGAAGCCAACAAAAAATTAATGTTTTCCATTGGATGTTGCTATTTTCATATATATGAAAAAGTGTTATATTAATTAATAAATATAATATATAAGTATATATACATTAAATATATACTGCTATTTTATAGCATTTTATATATAAAACTCTATGATCATTTACTTGCATAATTGCTGCATGTCATGTCACACTCAGAATGTATAGAGAGAAACAGGAAAAATGTAAAAATGAAGAGGTAACAGGAAATGAATAGATTGTATGCAAAAGCAGTAAGCAAGTAATTATAAGAGAAAGAAAACAGGAAATAGAAAGGAAGAAGGTAACGAAGAAAATAGGAAGGAGGATTAGGTTGAACATTCCCATGAAGATGGAAAAAGGGGAAAGAACCATTAGAGAGAAGCCTGGTTATAAGGCTGGAAAATTATGAATGCTTTGGTTCACTTTATAGTGATTCTATTTTCTATTTAGTAATAAGTTATTATTTGTGATTTTGTCAAAATTTTATTAAAACAACTTTTATTAATAATGCCAGCTAACACCTATGTAGCATTCACCTTACAAAGCTGTCCCTTCATTCAAGCATCACATCTCGTTTACAGATTCACCACAACTTAATGAAGCTTTTAATCAAGACTTTGCTTAAAAATTTATTATGCTTTTTGAATTTTGAAAAATACAGTTAACTTAAAACAATATCAGCATCAATATACCAACACACAAATTTAACTACTTGATAATATAGATTCACTTGACTTAAAAAAAGGAAATAATGTGTACATACAGCTAACCATTTAATCCTTCTGTTTCCCTCCCATGATTCCTATCTACTCTTAGTGTATATCTTACCTCTACATGTTTATACATGTATGTAACCATCGTAATTTACAGGATATTTTATGTATTCTAAGTATTTTTATTAGTGGTGTCACACTTTCAGACTATATCATTCTTTCCCAACAGGTGTGTTTTTTTCTCCATTGAGCATTTGTTAATTCTGAAATTTTAAAAGATCAATAAACATAATCTTATGTTATAATCTTTCTATTTCATATTATTTTGTATTTTTTAAAGATTTATTTATTTATTTGAGAGAGAGAGTGAACACACAAGCAGGAGGGCCAGAGGGAGAGGAAGAGAGAATCTCAAGCTGACCCTGCACTGAGCATGGAGCCTAATGTGGGGCTTGAACTCACAAGCCTGAGATCACTACCTGAGCCAAAACCAAGAGTTGGATGCCTAACTGGATGTGCCACTCAGACTTCCCTTATTTGTTTTAGTATTTTTACCTTTAGAACAGTTTTAGGATCACAGCAAAATTGAAGAGGAGTTACAGAGATTTTTCATGTACTCCCTCCCCCAACGTGTACACAGCCTCCTATTATCAACATCCCCCACTAGAGTGGTGCATTGTTTACAACCAATGAACCTACATTGACACATCATAATCACAGAAGTCCATAGTTCACATTAAAGTTTACTCTTAGTATTGTATATTCTGTATTTGGAAAAATGTGTAATAATATGTGTCCATCATTATAATATTTCACTACCCTATTTTCACTACCCTAAAAGTCTTTTGGGCTCTGCCTGTTCAATCCTGTTCTCATCCTCTTAACCCCTACCTGGTAACCACTTATCGTTTTACCATCTCCTATTTTTGCCTTATCCAGAATGTCATGTAGGTGGAATCATACTGTATGTAGACTTTTCAGATTTGCCTCTTCCACTTATAAATATTCATTTGAGATTACATCATGTTTTTTCATAGCTTGATAGTTCAGTTCTTTTTAGCAGTGAATAATATTCCATCATCTGGAAGTACACTCTTTATTCATCCACTCACCTAGTAAAAAATATCTTTGTTGCTTCCACGTTTGGGCAATTATGAATAAAGTCAGTATAAATGGGTGCAGAATTTGTATGGACATATGTTTCCAACTCCTTTGAGTAAATACCAAAGAGTATGATTGCTGTATCATATGCTAAGAGTATATATATTTAGATTTTTTAAATAAAGCAAAAAAAAAAAAGAAAACCCAAAAATCAAACTGCCTTTCAAAATGGTTGTACCATTTTGCATTCCTACCGGCAATGTGTGTGAGCTCCAATTTTTCCATATCCCCTCCAGCATTTGGTATTGTCAGCATTCCAGCTTTTGGCCAATTTAATAGGTGTGTAATGGTATTTCATTATTGTTTTAATTTTTATTTCCCTGATGACATATAATGTGGAGCAGCTTTTCATGTGCTATTTGCCATCTATAAATCTTCTTGGGTGAGAAGGTCTATTAAGGCCTTTGGCGCATTTCTTAATAGGCTTGTTTGTTTTCTAATTGTTGAATTTTCAGAATTCTTTGTATATTTTGGGTAACAGTTCTTGATCAGATGTGTCTTTTGCAAAGAATTTTCCCAGTTTGTGGTGTGTGTTCTAATTCTTTTGACATTGTCTTTTGCACAGCATAAGTTTTTAATTTTAATGAGGTCCTGCTCATCAATTATCTCTTTCATGGATTGTACCTTTGGTGTTTTACCTAAAAAGTCATCACTGTACCCAAAGTCATCTAGGTTTTTCTCCTATGTCATATTCTAGGATTTTTAAAATTTACATGTTAAATTTAGGTCTAGGATCCATTTTGAGTTCATTCTTGTGCAGGGTGTAAGGCTTATGTCTATATTCTTTTTATTTATTTACTTTAATGTGTGTATGTCCAGTTGTTCAGTGAAAAGACTGCTCTGCTCCATTCTGTTGCCTTTGCTTCTTTGCGAAAGATCAGTTGACTGTATTTATGTGCGTGTATTTCTGAACCTTCTATTCTGTTTCATTTATCTATTTGCCTGTTCTTTGGCCACAAATTTTTGCACTCAAGGTTTCATTTTTTAGAGTAGTCAATACTAATACACATAGACCGAGTTAAAATATTTACCTGTAGTACAGGATAGTGTATCACCTAATAGTTTTTAAACCCATGGACTTCAAGGGTTTATCCAGATTTTTGCTTTTTACCCACTATATTATCTTTAATAGATTTCCTTGCACATATGTGAGATTTTCTCTAGCACTTGCATAACCTAACAGTTTATAAATCCATGGACTTTTAGGATTTATCCAGATTTTTGCTCTTTTTCAAACTGTATTATCTTTGATAGATTTCCCTGTGCATATGTAAGATTTTCTCTAGTACAGAGGTTCTCAACCATGTAAACCTAGTGAAATCATCTGGAAATCTTTTGAATACTATATATAAATGGCAATTCAGTTTGTCTGGAGTAGGACTTTGGAATATATTAAGAACATCCAGGGTGGCTGGGTGGCTTAGTCAGTTAAGCATCTGCCTTCAGCTCAGGTCCTGATCCCAGAGTCCTGGGATCAAGCCCCACATCAGGTTCCTACTAAGGGAGGAACCTGCTTCTCCCTCTCCCTCTGCTCCTGCCCTTCCCACTACTCATGCACTCTCATTCTCTCTCTCTCTCAAATAAATAAATAAAATATTTTTTTAAAAAAAGAACATCCCAGGTTTTCTTAATGTGTCTCCAGTCTTAAGAACAACTACTCTTGTCTAGGATAGTGCTTCTTAAACTTTAATATGCATGAAAGTTACCTAGAGAACTCATTAAATTGCAGCTTTTGATTTAGCAGAGCTGAGCACACCTGAGAATCTGCATTTATAACAAGCTTCCAGGTGACGGAGAACCACACTTTAAAGCAACAAGGCTCTAGGATATGTAAAATACTTAGAAATGAAATTGTAGAGATATGTGTGCACCTTCATTAGCTGTTTTAGCTGTTTTCAAATTGTTTGCAGATTTTTACTATTTTCGTCATTGTATACTATATTTATAGATATCCTTATGACCTTGGTAGTATATAATTTTTAAAACTTTACCAATATTATATATTTGAAATTATGCTCTTTTAATGAACACTTTTGTAACTATTAATGAAATTCTGCTAGCCAAAGTGGTCATTAAATTTACCTCTTTTATGATTAAAATTCTTCTATAAATTTCCTATTTATATCCTTTATTCATTTTTTTAAGATTTTTTAAAAGATATTTATTTGAAAGAATGAGAGAGAGAGTACACACAGGAGCGGGACAGAGGAAGAGGGAGTGGGAGAAGCAGATTCCCCTGCTGAGCAGGGAGCCCAACAGGGTGGCTCCATTCTAGGATCCCAGAATCATGACCTGAGCTGAAGGCAGAAGCTTAACCAACTGAGCCACCTAAGTGCCCCTCCATTATTTTAAGATTTACTTATTTATTTATTTTTTAGAGAGCAACAGAGTACAAATGAGAGTGGAGGGAGGGGCAGAGGAAGAAGGAGAGAGTTTGGTAGGATTAAGTTCCTCTCTTTATTTTTCTTACTCAAGGTTGTTTGGCTACTCTTTGTCCTTTACCCTTCAATATTAATGTTGAATTAATCTTGTAGAATTTTGTGAATAAAAATGGAAATTTTAGTGCAATTTTATCAAATGTATAGATTTATTGTGGGAAGAATTAACACGTGTTTTGTAGTCCAGATAAAGTCTCATGAATTTCATCAACTTCAGAACTACACTACTTATCTTGAATATTCTACAAAGACAATTATGTATGATTAGTGACTCTTTTGGACTTTTCTTTCCAATACTAATACTTGTAACTTTTTTCCTAATCTTATGGAACTTGTTAAGAACTCCAGTACAATGTAAAATAGAAGCAGTGAAAGTGGGATTCCTTACCTTAAGTTTTAAGGAAATATGTCTAACCTTTTCATAAATGAAAGGTAATAATCATTGTGAATCTTTGTAGATCTTTTTAGTGACAGTATGAACAAAACTTTCTATTTCTAGATTGTAACTGTTTTGTTATAGTGTTTCTTTTTATATAATGTTTTCTCTGTATCTATTGACAAGATCATAATATATACTTCTTCAATCTGTTTCTGTGAAGTATTAAATTAGAATATTATTGAACAAAATCCCCAGTCCAGGAGTAATGCACCAATTCCATACACACACACACACACACACACACACACACACACACACACACAAAAATATATGTATATGTGTTATACATAAGCATATATAACATATATATGCACATATTATACATATATATGTATAAAAAATGAATTTCATTTGATGGATTCAATACTATAATTATATTATTTCTGTGTTCATAAGTGAAAATACTTTTCTTGTATACTTGTTTAATATACTTGATACATGTTTAATATCACATTATGTCAGTTTCATAAAACTAATTGGTGATGTTTTGGGGCTTCTGATTGGTTCAGTTGGTTGAATTTCTGACTCTTTGATTTTGGCTCAGGTCATGACTTCAGTGTCATAAGACAGAGAGCCACGCTGGGCTCTGCACTCATCTGAGAGTCTGCTTAAGATTCTTTTCCTCTTCCTCTTCCTCTGCCCCTCCCCCTACTCTCATGCATGTTCTCTTTCTCTCTTCAAAAAATAAACAAATCCTTGGGGTGCCTGGGTGGCTCAGTGGGTTAAGCCTCTGCCTTCGGCTCAGGTCATGATCTCAGGGTCCTGGGATCGAGCCCTGCATCAGGCTCTCTGCTCAGCAGGGAGCCTGCTTCCCCCCCTCTCTCTCTGCCTGCTTCTCTGCCTACTTGTGATCTCTATCTGTCAAATAAATAAATAAATAAATCTTAAAATAAATAAATAAATAAACAAATCCTTAAAAAATAGAATAAAACAGAATGAAATGAATCAGTGATGTTTTTATTTTTAGGACTAAGTTATATAATAGCAATTATTTCCTTATATTTTCTTTCTTTTATTGTCTTTTGTTATAAAAATAAAGTTACAAAACATAGAGTTTAGTTCCTTAAATATTGGTAGATTTCTTTTAAAAAACTGGGAATATATTTATTTCTTGCTAAAGAATATCCAAGTCAGGGGCGCCTGGGTAGCTCAGTGGGTTAAAGCCTCTGCCTTCAGTTCAGGTTGTGATCCCAGGGTCCTGGGATCAAGCCCTGCTTTGGGCTCTCTACTCAGTGGGGAACCTGCTTCCCTTCCTCTCTCTCTGCCTGCTTCTCTGCCTACTTGTGATCGCTGTCAAATAAATAAATAAAATCTTTAAAAAAAAAAAAAAAAGAACTTCCAAGTCAGTTGTTCATTATAGGTGCTCTACATTCTCTAGAAACCAGTTCTCTGTCTTATATTTTTATCATCTTCAATATATGATTTTCAGTTCCCAAGGCCCTGTGCATAGCTATGTAGGGGAAAATAGCATGGAGGATCATCAATAGGAAGTTGTTGTGGACCAAGTGTGGAAGTATCACATATTACGTCTGCTCACATTCTATTATTTAACACTTAGCCATGAATAACAACAAGGGATACTGGGAAACAAGCTAGCCATATGCCAAGAAGAGGAAATCAATTTGGTAGCCAATTAGCAGACTTATTATACCCACAAAGGAACATATTATATTTTCCTGCTACAAAAGTTGTTTTTTTTCTCCTATAAATTTTGTTTAATTCCCCTTTCTACAAAGTATCATGCAGGGGCAAACATACAACTCAGTCATTTAAGGTACCATTTGAGTGTTACAACTCTCAGCTAATATAAATAATTTGATACTAAAATCTTAGCACAGTGCTGCTGCTGACTTCCAACCAAAAAGCACAATGTTATATACATAATAAATCCTCTCATCAGCTGGTGACTCTGCTGTCATTTGATACATGTTTTCTTCAGTAAAGTAACTGACTGGCAAAAACCAACCATAGTCACTGCTGTTTTTGCAATATGTTTGAAAGGCAGGTGGTCATCCCATCTCTGGAGATTAAAAGCAATTCAAAGATAAATGTTGAAAGAAAAGAGAAACCAGGGCAGAAAGTGTGTGGGTTTAGGTGTTTGTTGAAACAGGATGAGAAGGGCTCTTATGTTACTCATCAACTGAGAAACATATTTCCATCTGTTTACACTAACACACTGGTCTGGATGCATACACTGTGACTGCTGTAATGCACACAAACTAAAAAATGTGCTTAGGTTTAAACAGCTGATGTAATATTCATATTATTTTGGCAAAGGAATATATAAAATTGGCCAATGGAGTTTTCAGATAGTGAAGAATAATCTCTTTTTTCCCCACAAAGATATTAATCAAATGTTCTTTCCATGACAAGAATCTAACAAGAACTTACTCAGGACTATTGCTTTTTAAGCACTGAGAGTGAGCAGTAAATAATAATTTATCCAGGCCTTTTAATGTGTCCAGGGTGTTTTACTTGGATTTGTTTCCTCATCTGGATACAATACAGCAAAGAGTCAAAGAACACAACTGTTGAAAAATCCCAGGAGTATATTTGACCCAAACACCCACTCAATGTAGTGATCCTTTCTTTGAGTCTATTGCTCTTCCACATTTTCTGAGACTCTTATGATGACAGGGAGATTAAATTTCTTTAATGTTACACTTAATTTTATTTAAATTAGATTGCCTACATTTATAAACAATAACCTATGTAATCATCTCCAGAAATGCCACAGTCACTGTTACTTCTAAACCTAGTTTTTCAAGTTTTTTAAATTTTATTATTTTTTATTTTTTTTATAAACATATAATGTATTTTTATCCCCAGGGGTACAAGTCTGTGAATCGCCAGGTTTACGCACTTCACAACACTCACCATAGCACATACCCTCCCCAATGTCCATAACCCCACCCCCCTCTACCTATCCCCTCTTCCCCCAGCAACCCTCAGTTTGTTGTGTGATATTAAGAATCACTTATGATTTATCTCCCTCCCAATCCCATCTTGTTTCATTTATTCTTCTCCTACCCCTCAAGCCCCCCATGTTGCATCTCCACTTCCTCATATCAGGGAGATCATATGATAGTTGTCTTTCTCTGATTGACTTATTTCACTAAGCATAATACCCTCTAGTTCCATCCACGTTGTCGCAAATGGCAAGATTTCATTTCTTTTGATGGCTGCATAGTATTCCATTGTATATATACCACATCTTCTTTATCTATTCATCTGTTGATGGACATCTAGGTTCTTTCCATAGTTTGGCTATTGTGGACATTGCTGCTATAAACATTTGGGTGCACGTGCCCCTTCGGATCACTATGTTTGTATCTTTAGGGTAAATACCCAGTAGTGCAATTGCTGGGTCATAGAGTAGTTCTATTTTCAACTTTGTTTTTTTTTAAGATTTTATTTATTTATTTGACAGATAGAGATCACAAGTAGGCAGAGAGACAGGCAGAGAGAGGAGGAAGCAGGCTTCCCGCTGAGCAGAGAGCCCTATGCAGGGCTCGATCCCAGGACCCTGAGATCATGACCTGAGCCGAAGGCAGAGGCTTTAACCCACTGAGCCACCCAGGGGCCCCTATTTTCAACTTTTTGAGGAAACTCCATGCTGTTTTCCAGAGTAGTTGCACCACTTTGCATTCCCACCAACAGTGTCGGAGGGTTCCCCTTTGAAGATTACATTTTTATAAAATAAGCCTTTTAATTGTGAGGACACTTCTTGTTTCATATATATTTCATTATAATGGACTGAAATATACCATTATTCAGTTTACTGGAACAAATTAGAATAAATTCACAGATCAATCAGCTCAATCAAAAAATTGTCTTTCCTTCCATTTCTTATCTTTGTATAAACATTCTTAGCTCCTTAAGTTGTGTCTTTACATGGCACTGTGTCAGGGTACTTTACTTTTCTGACTGACCTATAATTGTGAAATAACATATCAGTGTTTCACTCTTAAATTGTAAAGACTGTAACTGAACATATGACCCTTGATACAGTTTTATCAATAAATATGCATCCAAGAGTTTTATCCAAATTGTTTAAAATTGAGGAAAGGAAGGTGCCAAACACAGATTCCTATGGTACTCCCCTAATATTCCCCCCGCCATATTCACATGAATCTACCCATCAATACTGGTTATAATGGCTTAACCCAATAGGATTCTTCCTGACTGTGTGAGCTCCTTGTCTACTCTTCTCCATTTTGTTGCTTAAGCTATCATTAACAACTACCAAATGATTCCTAAAATATATATATGTACACACACTCAATATGTTCATAGAATTATGAATAGTTAGTTAACCTACCCAAAAGGTAGCTTTGGTTATTTTGACATAGCTAAGTTTGTTCTTCATTTCTCTCAACCTTCAAGAGAAAAATTTAGATATACTTTTTACCCTTCCAGTATAGTAGTATCTGTGAGAAAAAAAATAGTTATGAGAGGTATAGGCAAAAATATAGAAAGAAAGAACAAATGTTTATTGAGTAGATTGAGTTTTCCAGTTTTCAGAAAGAAGACAGGATTTGGCTTATTTTTGGAGGATTAACCAAGTGATAAGACTGGAGTGTTCAAAACAAGAAAGTTCGGGAGGTAAGAGAGGTAATTCAGAACACTCATGCCCAAGGGAATATACTTTTCTGTCTTAACTGCTTTTTTATTAAACTCTTAAGAATATGATAGGATTTTCCAAGAAGCCTAAATAAAAATGCATGATACTTTTCAACTGGGATATGAAAATATGTGACACAACTGGTACCTTTGAGAAGCTAAAATAAACACATTTTTTTTTTCTTAATACTCCAGGGAGTAGTTTACTCAGAATGTTCTTTAGATTCAAAAAGGAGAAGTGTTAAAATATTTCTGTTCCTCAGAATGTAGTAATTAATATCAGGGAGAATAGCTTTTTAATGAATATGTGCCAGACTAACTCTCCAAATAAGAAACATTTAGAAGGGATGAAAACATTCTTATTCAGCACTTTCTGAGCACTTAAAATGTCCAAGTATGATTCTATACATTACTCAGGGATCAATATAAAATAGTTCCTGCATTCATATTACTTTTCCAGAAATATGTGAGAAATGGAAGAAATTTGTTCATGGTTGGAAAGCAAATAAAGGGTGTAATTTCAGTTGTAACCAGCCAAGTAGTTCAATCAACCATTGCAACCATAATGAAGGTCCACAAAATGGCTCATGATGTTTCCCTGCTCTGTGCCTTCATATATGTGTCATTCAACTTAGAATGCACCTCTCCAGATAGGTACAGCATATTATTCTAAAAATTGTCTTTGTATCTTCATCAGCCCCTTCCATCTCCATCTGGGTTGGTTGAGTTCTGTTTGTATTTACATAATACTTTATGTACATGCCTTTCCTAGAACTTTATATAATTATGTTTTTAATTTACCTCTGTTTCTTCCCATTATATATATATATATATATATATATATATATATATATATATATAAGCTACTGGAAAGCAGCAATTCTGTTTTATTAAATTTTAAATCACTAGCACCTATCATTGTCCCTGGTGCATAGCAAATGATAAATACCTTCTAACCAAATGAATAATACATAAATCTGTATAGAGAGATCTTTTAAGGTTAGTCTTCCTATAATTACATTTGCTCCTTTATTATCATATTCTGGCATTAACAAAGGCATACAGTGAGGTTACAGGATACATACATAAACATACATATCCATTATAATATATGCCAACTATAGAACAAAATGCATACATGTATGTATCCATGCATATATGCATAAAATTTATACATGTGCATATGCATATATAAGATATATAATTCATTAGTTATATAGGTTTTATGTTATATTCAAAAATGGTAAATGAAAGAAAGTCACCAAATTTCAGTATTTTTATATGGATCCTCTCTATCACTTTACCATGACTTTACAAAGAATTACCTATGGATGCTTTCCTTACAAATGCTCATTAGACTAACACTTAGATACAAGATGATTTGTAATATTTAATACACTTGATAGAAATCAGTGAATTAAAGAGACACACCTTTTATTCAATGCCAAGAAAATTATGACTATCTGAAATTTCCAGAGTTTTTGTGATTCATATTTAAATGTAAGTCCCAGAAGCTAGCCCCAGTATAAAACAATTTCTGGCAAGAGAATGACTTTTTTTCCAATGAATAATTTAAAATGCAACTTTTTCCATGTGAACTGTCATATCTTGGCAGTAGGCATAGTATTTCAATAATTTATACAATTTTGAATATAATATAGTTAATGCCATAAAAGCAATTTCTTTGATATTGAATTATAAGAGAATGCACTTAGGCCACTGTGACTAATGATCCAAGGGCCAGCAACATGGCAAATTACCTTTTAACCCAATTTTAGAAAGAATCTGTGCATGTAACCCTAGGACTGTGCTGAGATCTCCTGGCATATAGTTGCATAATAACACTTGGCCGTTATATTTTATTTTATTTTTTTTTAAAGATTTTATTTATTTATTTATTTGACAGAGAGAGAGATCACAAGTAGACGGAGAGGAAGGCAGAGAGAGAGAGAGAGAGAGGGAAGCAGGCTTCTTGCTGAGCAGAGAGCCCGATGTGGGACTCGATCCCAGGACCCTGAGATCATGACCTGAGCTGAAGGCAGCGGCTTAACCCACTGAGCCACCCAGGCGCCCCTTGGCCGTTATATTTTAAAAACATAAATAAAGCCTTATCATAGAGAGAAGTAGTTAAAGAAACATGATAATTTTTTAAAAGGTAGATGAAAATTATTTTGGTGGGAGCAGAATATTAATGAGAATCATGATTTCATTTTTTACATTTCTAAATAAAACCTATTCTCAGAATATTTTCCTAAGGCAAGACTGTAGTCACCCTGCAGATCTAATCATGGTTGTTTCATGGCAAGTGAGTGACTGCACATTCTTGTGATAATGTATAGCTTTTATGAGAAACCAAGGAATGTAATGTGAAAATAGATTCCTTGGGCCCTCCAAGGCAAATGAATAGGCTCAGGGCTTGCCAGGATATAAGGCAGAAATGGCAAGATTATAACTTCATGACTGAATCCAGACCACATAGGGCTTGTGGTGTATGGTCAGGATTTTGTAAGTATGTAGCTCCATGGGACTGTTTACTTTCATAGACTCTGTAGATTTCTATATCATGACAATTTTCCAGCATGCGATGACCAAGTGTCTCCAATAAGTGTCAAATACGTCCCATATTGGTGCAATTTGGGTTGATGCCAGAAGAAGTTTGCAGATACTGTAATGAGTGTATATGGTCCCAAAAAAGAAGAAAATTCATTTCTAAAGATCTGGCAAGGCTGGACTTCCATTTTCTAAATGGAAATTATCAGTGATCACTACCCTCTTCAGTTTGGTCCTCCTATCATGCCCTATCACTTCCAGTGTAAAGGTGCACATTTCCTCTTGACCTACTCTTATTTCAGATACCTTAGTTTTTAGTAAAAGTAATCAGGGGATTGGTTTTCATAGGAAGTTTCCTCATCCACCTTTGGAGTCTGAATTTTGTTCCACTGTCTGTCTTGATGCAACACCACACTGTCTTTGTTGGACGTTTATAAGAATAAATCTTGAAGTCAGATAGTGTAGTCTTCCAATTCTGGAAAAAAAAAATTTTTTTTCAAACCATGCCTGAACTTAGTTATTTTAAACAACTACATTTATATACTTTACTCATGATACTGTGATTTGGAGTCTTACTGGAATGACTAGCAGAGTTAAGAGCCTATAAGAGTTTCCCAGGGTGTTTCCTAGGTGCCCTTTTTTTTTTTCTGTTGTTTCAAAACTTCTCCATGTGTGGCCCATGTGTTCTCTCCACCATGATGGCTCCCAGGTAGTCAGTCCAATTATACAGCAATTCAGACCTCCAAGAGTGAGTGTTCTTAGACAACAGAGCAGAAGACAAATGGTACTTTATGATCCAGTCTTGGAAGTCACACAGGAATGATTACTTCTACTCCAACTCTATTATTTGAGGTGGCCAGAAACCTACTCAAATTATAATGAAAGCACTACTAAGACCTCACTCATGATGGAAGAAATGGTGAAGAATTGGGGGCCATGTTATAAAACTGCCATATAAGCCAACTAACAAAATAGTAGGTGAGTGGATGGAAGAAGAAATTGGGGAATGGATGTATAGAACTCTACCCAATGATAGACCCCACTCCTGTCAACAACAAAATGTCATTAAATTCTCAGTACATTACACATAGCAAATGTCCAACAAATATTAACCTTTGCTGTAGGTATCCTCTTGTTAGACATGTTTCCAATAAGAAAGGGAAGAGAACCAGTGTCCATTTTTGAATCCTTCTCCACCCACCTCCTAGCTCAGTTTCTAGGAGATGTATGCCTTAGAGAATGGGACACTGTTTTCTTTTACTACAGTTCCTTGGTGAGCTTGTTGGACCACATGGAAATCTCTGGGATCTATGCATAAATTCATGCATAAAAAGGCTTAAATGAAATATATGAAGCTATTAATGGGGCGCCTGGGTGGCTCAGTGGGTTAAGCCGCTGCCTTCGGCTCAGGTCATGATCCCAGGTCCTGGGTTCGAGCCCCACATCGGGCTTTCTGCTCAGCAGGGAGCCTGCTTCCTCCTCTCTCTCTGCCTGCCTCTCTGCCTACTTGTGATTTCTCTCTGTCAAATAAATAAATAAAATCTTTAAAAAAAAAAAAAAGAAGCTATTAATAGTGATTCTCTCAAAATTGTGAGATAATATTGTACTGAGTCACCTGAAAACATTGGCCACCAAGCCATTTGTTCGTAACCACCAAAGGACAATTTTAGATTTTTCAACCGCATAGGTGATTTGGGTTTCCCCCCTCACTCATATATTTTTCTACATTCTTTCCAATAGATGTGTATAACCCTCATAATTAGAAAAAAAAATATATTCAAAGAACAAAGACACCAGAGTACTTCAGAGAAGGCATTATTTTTCTGATTGCACTGAAATGACGCATCTTCTCTGCAAGTACCAAAAACAACATAGCAGCCTTTACATATAAAAATATGCTCGGGGCGCCTGGGTGGCTCAGTGGGTTAAGCCGCTGCCTTCGGCTCAGGTCATGATCCCAGGTCCTGGGTTCGAGCCCCACATCGGGCTTTCTGCTCAGCAGGGAGCCTGCTTCCTCCTCTCTCTCTGCCTGCCTCTCTGCCTACTTGTGATTTCTCTCTGTCAAATAAATAAATAAAATCTTTAAAAAAAATATGCTCAAACATATTTATAAAACCTCAATCTAACAAGGAAAACTCATATTGAACTGGAGCAGGCTTACATCATGAAATCAGGAGCCAGGTGTTACGTTATAGCTCTATGAGTCCAAGGGTAGACATTGGACTTTCTTGTGTTTCAAAAACACTAAAGCAAGCTTGTAGCTACATGAAATATTTGCTAAGAAGGCAGCTGGGTTCTAGCATGGCACAGCTGGGCTGTTTCCTCTGGTTTATGTGGAGAATAATTTCAGTGCCAAGGATGCGACAAGAAAAGTTCACCCAGGCCATTCCAGAGGGCATTTGCTGGCACGTTTTCAAACAGACCAGTGGAGCTGGCCACCAGGCTTATGGGAATAGTGATGATACTGAAAAAAATTACCTACTTTCCTTAAGAAAATTCCTGGAAGGGGTATCATTAGCTAGCTGGGTTGGAATTTTTTTTAAGTTCTTAAGGTATACTGCCAAATTGTTTCCTGGAAAAAGCTCATTATGAATTCTTGATAAAATGTTATCATCACTGCAGGTTTAAAGGTATGGAATTAGTTCCTTAAGAATTCTGCCTCTCTAGGTATGGACACCTATATTTGTGTCTTTAAGGAATTTCAGCTGTGATGTTCTTCTTGTGTATTTTGTAACTATTTTCTACTAGGGAGAAGGGTGAATTAAGCAGCCATTGTAGATTCCCTGTGATATACGACTCTGCTGTAAGTGTGCTCTAGCTTTCCTGCTGCTGCTGCCTGAGGGGGTAGCTGCTATTATGGTCCTGATTTTCAGCAGTATTTTATATCTTTGAACCATCCAAGTAAGTGAAGCTGAACTAGCCTGAGGTACAGCAGGGATTTGAACCCTGGTGTATAAACACTCATGTGTAGAGACCAGCTATTGATCCTCTAGCCAAAATGAAGCAAAAATAAAAATCTTTTCAGTCCAAAATATTGAAACTCTTGTATAACAATGTTGTCTGGGTTTTTTTTGTTTGTTTGTTTTGTTTTTGCCTTCAAAATGTTTACAAAGCGGGTGGGAAAGTTGCCATCAACCAAAAATTTAAAAATCATTAAATAAATGTTAAGCTACCAAAACTCAGCCTTTCTAAATAAGTGCCCTTTATTATTTTATCACATTTAACCCTCATGTATGCAAAGCCATCTTAATATAACCTATATAAATGTAAGAAATATATATGCCTTTTGCCATGGAAAATCTATTTAGCGGGGCGCCTGGGTGGCTCAGTGGGTTAAAGCCTCTGCTTTCGGCTCAGGTCATGATCCCAGGGTCCTGGGATTGAGCCCCATGTCAGGCTTTCTGCTCAGCAGGGAGCCTGCTTCCCCCCCCTCTCTCTGCCTGCCTCTCTGCCTGCCTCTCTGCCTACTTGTGATCTCTCTCTGTCAAATAAATAAATAAAATCTTAAAAAGAAAAAAAGAAAATCTATTTAGCAAATACTTATGCCTTTCTGCAGTGAGAACATCTATCTTAAAATTTAGGGATTATTTGCCTCTTTCTTTCATCCCCCTGATGCGTAGCCCATGTATTAGGTAATCAAAGTTAGATGGAGAGAAGGGGAAGAGAGGGAATCTATTTCCACGTTGATTTTTTTCGGTAACTCCATGTCCTATGAGGTTTGTTCCCCGTAGAGGTTTATTTTCTTCTCTCCATTGCTGATTGTCTTGCTCACTGCTCTGCAGAACCAATTCTGGGTTTTCCCAAGAGAAAATCACAACTGGGAAAAAGTTGCCTATAACATCTTTCTACCTTCAGTATGCAGCCCTCACTACACCCACCATGCTGCTCTCAGGAAGTGTGAAAATATATGCAAACTATTAAGGCATCATCTCTTCTAGGGGTAGTTACACTTTAATATTAAGCCCTTGAAAGCAGATAACGGCTCTGAGGATATGAAGGAAAGCCTCTATAATTACAATAGAGACTTTAAATAAATAGGAGAGAATAGTTTATGCAGAGGTCTTTCTGTCATCCTATAAAGCTATAAAACCTTACATGCTACACTTTTGGTCAAGGATCTCCTGAATCAGCCCTTCCACCACCCCAGGATTAAAAAACACTCATCTGATAGATTATCCTGGTAATTAGCTGGATTCAGTTAATGATTAGCTGGATACAGTTAAAAACTACTGTTTTTAACCACCAACGTCCACTCAAATTCCATCTGTTTCATAAAGCCTTTTCTAATATCAGCATCCCCTCTAATCCAACTTCATAGGCAGAGTTCGATTTACTACTCTGTGCTCCCAAAACAACTTATATTGCAAAATTCACTTTGTAGGATTCATGATGCCATATTATAATTAGTAATGTTAGGTCTTTCACTCTTTAGACATAAACTTTAAGATTAGTCTTGCTAATCTAGTCGGTGCTCAATAAATGTTTGTTGAATGGATGGATGGATGGATGGATGGATGAATGGATGGCTTAAAATAGGTTACCACCTGTTTTACCATTTTGTATAGCTGACCTCCTAAAGGACAAGGTCAATTGAGTAAAACTTGAACATAGATTTCCTAGAAAAGGAAAAACACTAAGTTAAGCGACATGATTTAAAGTTTGAACCAAAGTCTGAAAGATACATTTCTTTTTTTCCCTCAAACACGTTCTTTGCCCCCAAAAGTAGTCCTGGCGTATTCCATCAGTAGGTATTCACAAATATGGCAAGTTTGCATTTACAAGTCACACTTGGGTTATTTTTTCCTCCTATCACTATCTGATGGGATGAAGGGAGAAGCCATAGAAATCTCTGAAATGTCATAAACTATAAAAAGTCAGTTAGAGTCTATGAGCTGGAGAAAACAATGTTGCTAGTTAGATGCAAGCCAGGAAACCATCAGGCACCCACAAGCAAACCAATTTAGGGGGGAAAAAAATCATGAAACAATTTCTTCTCTCAGTTTGAGAACAGCACCTTTTCCAGGAGGTTTGTTATGTAACGTAGATCGGCTTTCACTTTCTGGGGGCTGGCCAAGACTGAAAAGGGAAGTGCCAGCCTAGGGAAAAGAAGACTGTTCTTTTGATGCTGCCAGCCATTACCAGATATGGGAGTGCAAAAAAAGCCAATTCTCCAAAGATTTATAGTTATGTCTAGCTTGTTGACTCAAGCAGTTTGGAAAATCTTCAGAGATAGAGTTGATTTGAACTAACCTAGACTCCAAGTCTGTGGAGAGGGAAAAAGAAGCAGAAATAATATGTACATACTCTTAGAGTCAAATCCTTTTGGCCCCAAATTTACATATCTTTTTAAGTTAAAAAAAAAATGCTCTAACCAACACTTACAGTACTGTGTAAGATATGATAGTCTATTCTATTGAATATACATGTATATGATTATTGTCCAATTATTTCTCTGGGCTTACATGGCAAAAACTATGGTAGGCAATGAAATAGGAAAATACTGTGCTTTTAAACGAGTTAAAAAGAATATTGAGTCCCCCAAATTGGAAAATCCTTGAAAAAAGTCACAGAGGATCCTTGACACTATAATTTCATTTTCACTATACTCTCAGAACTTATATCATCCTTGCAGTGGTATGAAATTCTATAGGAAATCCTCATTACAAAGTCAAAGAAATATTAGCTCAGCTATTTAAAAAAAACAACAATAAAACAAATTTTTTTGGAATATCTTCCACGTATCAGGCCCTTTTCTAGGTGTTAGTGATAGGCTGTTGAGTAAACTAGGTTCCTACCCAAGGTCTTTACTTATGTTCCATGATAAGAAGAGGCACTAAACAAAGAAGTAAATATCATGACACTGGCAGCTTTAAAAGACGTTATACCAAAGAAACTACAAAAGGAGGATTGAGGTGGTACAGAGGGTTATAGGTGCAAGCTGTTATCTCAAAGAGACAGATACCCAGAAAAATCTCTTTTGCTTTAAGATGATCAAAGCCATCAGTGACACAGGCTTTAAGATGAAATTTTAACCCCTTAACATTCACTCAGAAATCCATATTTCAGAGTTCCTTCTTTGTCGTAAGTTTTGGGGGTGGAGGAAGTCACTGTAAAGATAGGTGAGTCCAGCAGGACACCAAAGAGATGGGATAGCATATATTTTTTATTCCATGTTTGGGCTAGTGAACACATTTGGAAAACACATGTGCTGACTGGGTGCATAATTCAATTAGATACATGAAAACCTTTAAATGATTTTAGTAGTAACTTCAGAGAATGATGGAAAGGATGGAAAGAGTGCACTTGCCTATGAAACACTGCTGTGATTTTAATGCCTTTACTAAGGAAGCAAGTGGTTTTTGCAATGCCCAGAATACCATAGTTATGATAAATAATGAAACTGCTGTTTCTTTCAATAATCTGTGATTGTTTGGGGCCAGATTAAAGACACATTTCATCCACTGTTAGCCCTGGCAATCTAAAGAAGTCTACCACATGATGTGTATGTGCTGTGGTCTTTCATGGACTCTTACAACTTAAGAACTTGATGGGACATTTAATTGATTCCAGTGAGCCAATGCAACTTTCCAGATCTAAATTGTCAGTGTCTTGCACTTCTAGTTAAGATAATCATCAAATATATCCTCTAAGCGTTTTTCAGTGTTATGTATGACCTGGCCTCACATGTCATGGAACGTAATATAGGTGTGAACTCTATTGTATTTATTATTTCTGGAAATTATCTGCACAGACATTTACTATAATAAAACACTGTGCTCACATAACTTCAATGTTGTATAGATTAGTCACCCTTATGCTGACTTCTCAAATTTTTGTTGGTTACGTTCCAGACTACAGTTGGATTCTTAGAAGAAATTTAAGTCAAGTCCATGAAGGCTGTTCATTAAACAAACAAGCAAAAATCTTATTTTATTTATGTAGGTAAAAAATATGTACACATTAAAAACAAAACAAAAAACAAATGAAGCCTCTCACAAACGCAGTTGTACATCATAAGGCAAATGGTGGGGAATAATTCCAAATGGTTGGTTGGGTAAAATCATTAGTATTTCTCTCATTGACTCATTTCACTTATTGTGGTAGTTAAGAAAGAAAACAGATGAATATACAGGAGGGAGAGAAAGAGAGAGGGAAACAAATCATGAGAGACTCTTAACTATGGAGAACAAACTGAGGGTTGATGGAGAGAGATGGATGGGGAATGGGATAGATGGATGATGGGCCTTAAGGAGGGCACTGGTTATGATAAGAACTGGGTGTTATTTGTAAATGATGAACCAGTGAATTCTACTCCAGAAACCAATATTGAACTGTATGTCAACTAACTAGAACTTAAATTTTTAAAAAAAGAGAGAGAGAAAAGAAGTCATTGGTATTTGGTTTGGATATATACTCTACGATTTTTCTTACTGATATTGCTCCATACCCTGACCAAGGAAACTGTGATAGATGGCTGAAATGAGAGAAGGCAGTTGTGGCAAGTCAGACTGCACACTTTTTAGTGAAAGCAAAACTAACAAGAAATTTAAATGACCTTTAGTGAATTGAAAGCTAGAGTTACATCTAAATATACATCACCCCCTCACCGTGGCCTCCCCTGAACAGGCGTTGAGGACAGGGTCCTAGGTAGTAGTTGAATTTGAGACCCACAAATAATTAAAGGCAAAGCAGATTATTAATTGGTTGACCCAAGAGTGATTCTTTTAAATGTACATGGGAATTTAAAAAGCATTCAACCCCAACACAACCCCTAAATCCTCTTTCAACCTCTGTTGTTTAGAAAGTTTCCAGTGGTCTTCAATCTCTCTAACTGGTCATACAGAACAATTAATTATGAGTGCAGTTGTCAAGCCATGTACATCCCCAATTAGGAGAGGGGTAGTCTGTGTTTTGTAACGAAATCTAGAACTTCCACCCTTCATTGTTTTTTTTTTTTTTTAAGATTTCATTATTAATTTGAGAGAGAGAGAGAGAGAGAGAGAGAGAACATGGCTGGGGAGGGGTGGGGGCAAAGTGGGAGAGTCTTAAGCAGACTTTGGGCTAAGCATGAAGCCTGACATGGGACTCGATCTCACAACCCTGAAATCAGAACTTGAGTCAAAGAGTCTGACACTTAACCAACTGCACCACCCAAGTGCCGGAACCTCATTGTTTTTACTTATGGTGTCATGATGATGATGAAAATGATGATAATGTTTTAATAATTACTTCCTATGAATTAAACAGTTTTACATTTTGATGAATAATTTATCCCTTTATTAATCTGCTCTAGGTCATAAATACTTGAATGTGTACACGACAATTCAAAATGCTACTAAAATCTGTACTTATTTAGTGATTTAAAAATTGTGCAATTGAACACATTTGCTCCTTTTCAAACTAATTTTAAGCTCAATTTCTAAATGAAAAGAATTTCAGGAAGTTTAATATAAGGTGTATGGAAAAGGAACATACACCTAGGACAGTAAGATATTTTAACTCTCCTCATTGCTGCTTTTCTGTGCAGGTGCATAGAGCATTGGAAATGCCATAAGACACTCTGCTTTGTCATGCACAGAGTTCAATAGAGATCTCTGACCTGTGTGCATGCGTGATTTCTACACAAAGCATATCATAGGAAGAGCTACCAGAACTAGATGGGTTTAAGATCCCTGAGACATCACCATTCTTCCTTGCTTATGTCACCCAGAGTAGAAGCATCTTTTTTCTCTTCTATTTTCTCCTAGTCTGATGCTCCCTCAGATCATACCAAGTCCTTTCCCAGTACCATAACCTTATTCTGGATGCAGAGCTAACAATACCTCTATTTCTGTTGCCCTACATTGAGGTTATTCATAGTTTTTCTCTATTATAAATAGCACCACACTGAATAACTTTGCACATAAACTATCCCACATGGTTCACTTTAAAAGAAACTTACATAAAACATAATGTTTGCTGTTTTAAACCCACAAGGCATACCTATTAGACATGTGTTACTCATGTAAAATGGAAAAGGAAAACATGGAAAATATTTGTCTTCTCTCAGTTACTTACTATTTGCCTCCCTCTTTTAATTTTAAGCTCCTTGAGGGCAAAGATTATGCCTTGGAGATTTTGCATTTCCTGTGAGTCCAGAATTATTTCCTCCATAATACTCAGTAAAAGTTTGCAGTCTTGAACTGAATATGAAATGGCTTTGAATAGTCAGCAAACCAACACCTGTTTTTGCCTCCATAAGCTACAATGCTTGTGAAGGATTTTCCTGGTTCTTTTTACACAGCATCTGCTGCCAACAGGTGATGCATTCTGGGGAGAAGAGCCTTGCCAGAGGGATTTCCCTTTACTAACGTCCTCTTTCCAGATGTTTCTTCCCTGTAGTATATCCTGAATTATGAGGCCCTGGGAGGCAATTGCCATCACTGAGATGACATGTCACACCTGGAATTCGACACTCTTCCCCCACCACACATTTTCCCAAAGTTAAATGTCAAATCTAAGTTTATTGCTAAGGGACTTGGTTGTTTCTCTGTGAAGCCAAATAGTGTGCTTAATATTAGTTTACCACTTTAAATGTAAATAGACGTGTAAAGATGAAAAAAACTATTTTAAGATCAGAATGAATTGGCAAAATAATATAGAAGGTGGAATTCATGGTCTTATGGCACTCCATCATTTTCCTTAAAAATATATACCACTATCTAAAGTTGAATTAGTTATATGTTTGGAATATGTAAATTAGACTGATCTCTGTGTACTGTCTTTTGTATGAAGAAGGAAAGTGTTAAATAACTTTTTAAAAATAGTGGCCATTGGTATGTATGTAATTATGTGTGTGTATGTACATATGTACACATGTATATCATAATTCACTATTTCAAACATGTACCTACATCCACATATCCAGGTAATAGTTTTGTTTAATGTAAGTTGATTGTTATTAACTTTCCTATTCACCAATGAGTCATACACACTTTACTGTCCTCATAGGATATCATAATGTCTTTATTTCTGTTCTGTTTCAGTTAAGCTAAAAAGAGTCTTCTACTTGTAATGGTCATTATTTTATTTTATTTCATTTTATTTTACTTTATTTATTTATTTAGCCTGGGAATAGCTCACTGAAGAGTTTAATAATAATATGTTTTAAATGCCAGTTAGAGAATGTCATTTAGAAACAGAATGGTATATTACTTAGAAATAAGCATTTTTTTTCCAGTCCTAGCAACAGTTACATATAATTGAAAACTTTATATTTACAATCAAATAATTCTAGGGTTTTTTTGTTGCAAAATTTTGGTTTCTCCAAAAAATCAAAGATGATATTCAAAGTATAGATGACTTAATTTGTCCTTCTAACAAATTGTAATTACCTTTTTAAAAATAACTGTGAATGTGTATCTCTCGCATATGGGAAGCTCAAGAATGGAACAACTTAAAAAAATCTGGTAAAAGGCATATTTCTCTAAGTATTATCATGATATCTAATTGCATTTATTAATTTCAATCTGAAATTTAAACATACTATTATTCGTATAGAGTAAACTAAACTTATAGCACAGGCCAGTCTTACACACCAACAAACTGATGAAGTGATGAAAACATGGGAAAAAGACAGTAGTGAAATTAAATTAAAAAGCCATATGTGCATTTTAAGGCATCTAATAATAACAGCTAATACTGATGCTAAGTTCTTTAAAACATCCTGGCTGGCTTATTTAAACCTCACAACAGCTGTATGGGGTTGCAGTTGTAGTTTTTTCCAGCTTTCAGATGGAGACAGTGAGCCTGAGATGTAATATGTACCTTACTCTGGATACCACAGCTAGTGGAGAACCCAGGATTTCAAAAATGATTTGAGGATGAAGTGAGACCATTTGATATTTGAGGGAATATGGACATTTTAATTGGAAGTTCATTTAGAGATTTTCCTATCCAGCATTCCCAAAGTGCATTCCATGGTCACTAGTTTTATCAAATGCTCTTCAATAAAAGCATCCCTATTCTAGTACATCAGGAAGGAAAAAAACAAACAAACAAAAAAAGACCATATAAACAAACCCTTCACTCTAGGAGATTTATAGTAAGCATAACAAAGTTTCTAAGAAATCCCAGAGTGATGAGATCTGTGTTCACCAGTGGTTTCCAGCCATCACTGACAAGAAAACTCTTTAATGAGGACACCTTTCAAACCCTTAGAAAATGAGTCCCTTCAAATATAAATGGTTAGAAAGTTCAGCCCTATTACCTGGCAGTTAGAAAACTGAGGTCACAAATGTCATTGTAACCCTGAAATCGTATCTCCTAATCCTACACGTTTGACCTCAATCAGCAATTAAAAGAGCATGTAGGCAAAACTGTTCTATTTTACATTTCTTCCAGATTTCCATTTTCATTACATCTTCTCCACAAGGAAACCATCATTATAGTGAAGATATATAGATGGAACAGACAGAGAGGCTACATACTAGTTGACTTAACACAAAGCATGCGCAATAAAATTTTAATCTAAGTAAATAATTCAGATTTTTTGTTATTAAACATTCCATTTATTTTGAAGCATTTCATATCTAAAAATTAGAGAAAAATAAAGCGAACAGAAAACTCTAGAAGAGTCCTGAGGATCTCAAGAATCTCCTTTGAGAGGTGACCACGGGCCATGAGTGTGTTTCACCACCACAGCCTTATTGTATAGTATCATGGAGTTGATCATATATAGTTTAACAGAATTTTTTATGTATTTTTCTTACCACTACATGTTTTGTCATTTCAGTTCCTCCGAAGATATATGACATCTCAAGTGATATGACCATCAATGAAGGAACCAATGTCACCCTGACTTGCTTGGCCACTGGAAAACCAGAGCCTTCCATTTCTTGGCGGCACATCTCCCCATCAGGTAAAGCAGAAATATATCAGTGTTGCTTGTGCTGCTGTTCAGTATTCTCTTGTAACCTCACTAAGAGTCTACTTATATTTTTTACATTTTTTTCATGAGGTAAGCAGGGTGCATATTTTTATATTTAGTCTTTATACCTGAAGGCACAGTAGTTTACAGAAGTTAAATAAATGAACAGTTTCTGTCAGAGCCCAGAACAGAATCTATGTCTCTTGATTCTTAGTCAAGGTTATTTTCATTTTAGTATACTGGATAATCACAAATCAATAGACAAAAAGCTCAAATGGAAATATCACAAGAGAAATATCTTCATTTAAATGTGTAAGGCTTTTATTCAATCGTCATTCACATGTTAATAGGCCAGCATGAACTGCTAAGGTAATCAAGAGAGAATGAAATTATACAAATTACGAGGTTGCTAGGTCTAATTTCAAAATGCAGTTCAGAATCAGGGATTTGGCAGTTAGAATTAAATTTTAACTGATGAGGGACCTAAGAACACAAGACTTTAAGTAACTTGTACAAGATCACATAGCTAGGTGAAATTAAGGGATATAACATTTTGTTTTTTAAGATTTTATTTATTTATTTGACAGTGAGAGATCACAAGTAGATGGAGAGGCAGGCAGAGAGAGAGAGGGAAGCAGGATCTCTGCCGAGCAGAGAACCCGATGCGGGACTCGATCCCAGGACCCTGAGATCATGACCTGAGCCGAAGGCAACGGCTCAACCCACTGAGCCACCCAGGCGCCCCAGGGATATAACATTTTTAAGGGTTTCTGGTAACTTCTGCTACAGTGCACATGTTCCTAAAGAGATTACAACAACTTTAGGAAGTTGGGGATAATCATCATCAAAAAAAGATTTTTCACAGCTACTCTTCACAGAATCACCAATTTGTGTCAAGTTTAAATATTTGAACTATCAAGCTTTGAGTTGTACCCTGGAAGTAACATGGTACTTTTAACGAGTAAGATCCCACCATGTTTCCAGTGAGTGAAATTTGATTTTATTTGTTTTATAGTTTTGGTGGAAATAGCTCTAACAAGGCTAGTGTGATGAAATTGCTTTTAAAAAAATCAGAAAGGCACCCTTTATAGAGGTGTCAAAAGAGTACAATTGCCACATCCTTTTTATCTGCTAATGCTTACTTTAATATCACTTATCCTTAAGTGTCTTTCAGTTTCCTCATTTATGCAGGAGGTCTAATGAAACTTACATCACATGCTAAGTATTACTATTAATGTGAGGAAAAAATCAATATAACAGCAGTATACACTTATATAATATGCATTATGGCCCCTATAATATTTCTGAAGCATGAGTGTGCTCTTGACTGCCAACACTCCTCTCCTTAAAGCAGCTACAGAATCATAAAACCAGTATATGAGCACTGAATGAGTGGCAGGACTCTCCGTGGGGTCTAAGTGAGACAAGGACTAATGGTTAGCATGCATCTGCTTTTATCTCAAGGTCCTTATCCCTCAGTTCAGCCAATCCCCCTGCAAATCTCACCACCTCAGTTACCCTCACCTCCTTGTCTACTTTCCAAAAATTGAATAATAAAAATCCCTAGCTATTGTGAGACTCAAAGAAGATAATAAGCGTAAATGTGCTTTAAAAAGTATAAGGTGATATGCAAATGGATGGCTGATTCTTAATCATCTTTCCAGGGATTTAAATCTGATATGGCAATATAATTTTTGTAAGAATGAAGCACATAATCTCCATCTTCATATAATTTAAGATTAATATTTTGGACTGAGCTCTCCTGCTTTGCAGTTCTTGTTATTATGCATATTCTTCTTTTTTAAGTGCTTGGATACATTTTGGTTTAATTAAATAGCGTGAATGTTGGTTAGTGAAGTTATTAGAATAATGATAATGGATAACATCATGAAGCTGAAAGAAGACAGATTGGGTTTATAAGTTAAACTGTGCATGGATTTATTTTTCTGATCCCGCCATACAGAGCAAATGAGTAAAATTAGCATAAATATTAACTGTTATCCAATGAATAGCTAGACATGGCTTATATATTTATAAATGCTTCCAATAATTTCAAATTATCATTTGTTAATGATCTGTATTCAAATGCATAGCACCATGGAGTTTCTGCTTTAAGTAACATGTCTGATAATTTTATTAAATTTCTTCAACTTACATGTTTATATTTGAAAGCCAAATTATAAACGTCATTGAACTGTCTATATTTTATCCAAAAAATATCAACAGTTTGCATACTCTCATCTTTTGCTATATCACAAAAGAAAATGTGTCTCAAAAGTGTGCTCACCATATGAACGAACAGTGGAGAGTGTTAAAAACAAAACCAGATATACTCCCTGTCAATACTAGAAATAATGGCTAGTTTTTGTACATGTGTGACTTGTTTAGATTGTTTTTTAACCCGTACTTTTGTGAATTCTTACTGACTCATTCATGGTCTATATCAGTTTTAAAACTCACTAAAAAAATGTCTGGCCACCGGATGATAGCCCCACGGAGCTTCTCCCTAATCCATAAAAGGAAAAGAAAAAGGTTGTGAATTCAAGCATACCACAAACATTGCTGAACCACCTGAAGGTGTCATTCTACTTGCTAGTTCAAACAGTTCAGGATACTTTGGGCAAAACATCTTTCTGGAGAAGTTTCTGAATATGTGAGCTTCCTTAGAGTTTATGCATGCTGATAAATTCTTTCTGTATTTTCTAGTCTGTATTTAGGAATTAAATTCAAATTCATCCAAAAATTGAGAAATAATACCAACTCTTCCCTACATCCTTTACTCAGTTTTATCCATTGTTTTTCCCATTGGCTTCAACATTTGCTGTGTGTAGAGTATATAAATGTGGAAATTTATATTTTTTTTTCATTGAATCATTTGAGAACAATCTGCATATATTGTGCCCTTTTCTTCCTAGTTTTGTCAGTGTGCATTTCTTGAAAAATAAGGAATAAGGACATTCTTTTATATATAACCACTGTGCTGTTTTCAGCTTGTTTACATTTAACATAGATAACATACTTTTGTCCCATTACTATTCGTATTCAAATTTTATCAATTGATAAAATAGTGTCCTTTATAGTTTTTTTTTTTTCCCCTCTCATGCAAAATCCAAGTATCATATTATGATTGTCACATCACTTTTCTCCTTTACTTCTTTATTCTGGGGTCGAATTCCTTGGTCTTTCTTTGTCATTTCCAAACACATATTTTTCAACAATGCATATGCCACCCCACTTTTTTAATAGAATAATTCTCATTTTGGGCTTGACTCATGTTTCCTCATGATTAGGTTTTAGTTATGCCCATCTGGGTCTAAATAAGTAAAGTTGTAGACTTCTCAGGGAGTGATATCCAGAGGCAGAGGATATCCATCTGTCCCTTATTTGCATGTTAATCTTGATTACCTAATCAAGGTGTCTGATTTCTGCATTGTATAGTTCCTTTTGTTTTTTCCTTCCCTGTGCTGCCAATAAGCAATAGGGAGAGATTTTACAAAACATTAAATGCAAATGTCTGTTACTTGTTAACCTTCTTCCCTCAGATTTTGCATTATCAGTGATTCTTTTGTGAACTAATCTTTACTGAGATGATTTACAAAGTGAGGATTTTTCTAGCTTGAGCAATCCTACTTTTCACCAGTTAGCATTGGCATTCTGCTGTAAGAAAGAACCTCACTTCCCCCTTTCTTTCTTCCTTCCTTCCCTCCTCTCCCTTTCTTTGTTTCTTTGTTTCTTTCTTTTTTTCTTTTTCTCTCTCCTTCCTTCCTTCCCTTTCTCTTCTTCCTTCCTTCCTTCTTTCCTCCCTCTCTCCCTTCCTCCCTTTTTCTATTTATAATGGCAGAAGCTCACAAATTCCCATCTTTTTAAAACTGTTTATAATTCATTACTGTCTTTAATTATTTTGATGCTTGAATTGTTCTTTATTTGGTGAGTGGAAGTTACTTCATTCTGATTCCTGTGTCCTTGTGATGTGATCCCATCATTTGTTGTTGTTTTTTGGTTTTTGTGTTTTTGTTTTGTTTTGTTTTTGTGTTTTTGTTTGTTTGTTTGTTTTTAGCACTTTCTTACCTTCTGGCATGACAAAATATACCAGCTTTGTCTTGTATTTTAGCTGCCCTATCTCTGGAATCAACCGTTTTACATTACTTCAGTGATTGGATAGTGCTTACTTGGGGTTGTGACAGTTATACATTGGTTTAAAATATGTAACTCTGTTGATCTACTTTATAGTAAAATTATCAGAAACTCAGACATCTAGACTACTTTCTATGAGATTCCATTAACCAAAAGAAATTAAATAACTTTAGTGCAAAGGACTAATCCTATTTTGTTTGGTTTTATCTAACAGCAATGCTGGAATAGGGCCTGGGACCTGGTGTGCATACAGAGGGGAGGGTGATTATAGAATTAGTAGTAAAATTGTATTTATATCAAGCAAAATGTAAGGAGGCAATTGTTCTGTCGTGAGAGATTTAGATAGGTTCATACGTCTTTATTTATAGGAGATACTACTGCTTTACCTAATCTATGGCTAATTTCTTATAAACTTAGAAAATTTTCAAGGGTTTCTCAAAATTCATATTATAAGGTATATGATTCCCTTCATTCCTGCTGGTAATTTCTTAGGCATTAGATGGTGCCAGTATAGTTCAGTGATTAAGATCATGAACTTTATATCAGTCAGAATTGGATGTGAGACCCAGATCTTCATCTTACAAACTATAAGACCTTAGACAAAATTGTTAACTTGTTTAAATTTTAAATATAAAATAGTGATGCTAATTATCCCCATTTCACAGAATTGTTATATGAGTATTAAATGGGATAGTATAGAGCTTTGAACAGAGTCCATGACTTATAATAAATAACCTATAATAGTAACTATTAATTTACTATTGAAATCTATTTAAAATTTTGATCAAATGGAATCTCCAACCCTATTTCTAAAATTGAAGGGCTTACTAATAACTTTTGAATGCAGTTCACATAGCTGCTCTCAAAAGGGTATCATAATGCTAAAACCCACTTAAAACTTCTAGAGAACATTGACAAATTTATACAAGGCATCTGAGTTTGAATATCTTTATATTCAAAATAAAGTTCTTAACCATAAATCATTGCATTAATAGATCTAGACCAGTCAGGAAAAAAAAATAGGAAAAGTTAAAAGATAAATTTTAAAATAATAGATTACCAGGGCACCTGGGTGGTTCAGTCATTAAGCGTCTACTTCCAGCTTCAGGTCATGATCCCAGGGTCCTGGGATAGAGCCCCAAGTCACATCAGGCTCCCTGGCTGGGCAGAAAGCCTGCTTCTCCCTCTCACATTCCCCTGCTTGTGTTCCCTCTCTTTCTCTCTCACTGTCTATCTCTCTGTCAAATAAATAAAATATAATCTCTAAAAAAAAATAAGTTACTAAATATAATCTCTAAAAAAAAATAAGTTACAAAAAAATTACAAAAAAATACAAAAAAGGTAGTAATAGATTACAGACAGATAACAAATATGGGGCATTTTGAAAGCCTCTATCCAATTTACTTACTATTCATTGCTGCACATCTTAATTGCTTTCTAGTTCATTTTTACACCTTGATATCTGGAATCTTCAGACATGTTCTCACTCTACCCTGCTGGTATTTATTAGTTGACAAAGATATTCTTTTGGATATGGAGCTAAAGTATCATAAACACTAAGTTGTATGTCTTAAACTCTTTTTTTAAAAAGATTTTATTTATTTATTTGACAGAGAGAGATCACAAGTAGGTAGAGAGCCAGGCAGAGAGGGAGGGAAGCAGGCTCCCCGCCAAGCAGAGAGCCCGACATGGAGCTTGATCCCAGGACCCTGAGATCATGACCTGAGCTGAAGGCAGAGGCTTAACCCACTGAGCCACCCAGGTGCCCCTTAAACTCTTTTTTTGTCTAATTTCCCTATGCATAGTTCTGTTTGATGGAATATTATTGCCCTTAATTATCCATAAGAGTTAAGGCTCTTGCCTAACTCAAAATAAAGACTGTTCAGTTATGTCCCTTTGTACTGTAATGTTCTGGTTTCCATTTGTCAGTTCCTTATTCCATTAAACATCTCCTCTTTCCCTGCATCTTTAAACTCTTCCCTTTATAGACTCCATCCTATCCACAAACTCAAGTTATTCTTTTCTGACATCAATCCCTTGACACTTTTGTTTATATCAACAATTATTGAGCCCTTTTAAAGGAGACCATAGACAAGTGGTCAGAGATAAGGAATAAAACCGAAAAACACGATTGCTAAGAGACCAAAACAGGAAAAGTTTTCCTGGAATGGTGAGTGATAAACAATGTCAATCAGGTCAAATAAGATAAGACCCAAGCAGTTACTTTTAGGTCAGGTAGTTTGGAGATCATTGTGGCAGTTCAGCGACACAATGGGTCAGAAACCCAGTTGTGGATAATTAAAGAGCAAATAAGAAGTGAAGAGTTTTGACAAGGAGACAAAACTATGCATCCAGTTAGTCAAAGTGGAAATTTGTTTTCTCTACTTTTATACATGTTATTTCTTTTAATAGGATTTTTTTTTCCTCCCTTGATACAAGTGACAAACTCGTACTCATCCTTCAAATTTTTATAAAATTGGTCCTGAGCAATGCAGGATAACTTGGGCACTGCTTCTTCTTCTTCTTCTTCTTCTTCTTCTTCTTCTTCTTCTTCTTCTTTTTAAGATTTTATTTATTTATTTGACAGAGAGAGAAACAGCTCAGTCCCAGACCCTGAGATCATGACCTGAGCCAGAGCCAAAGGCAGAGACTTATCGACTGAGCACCCAGGGGTCCCTGGGTGCTTCTTCTATAGATGCCTAGTACCTTGTGCCATCACTTTGTGTGGAACTAATTCTCTAAACTGTAGTCCTTGGTCTTTTGTCTGTGGCTTCAGGGAACAGGGAATTCCTTCTGCCCAGAAACTACTCATCTTTGTAACACTTGGCTTAGCATAAGGCCTGATACAAAGTAAGGACTCCATAAATATTGCAGAGTTAATAGATGCTGCCATCTGTCTTTGCTACCCACATAGCCTCTTAGCACTAGAAATTAAAATTTAACAGGTTATGACGCAAGGAAGTATTTCTTTTCTCATATCCCCCAACTCCTACCCTTTAATATAAAGACACACATACCCCTAAATATAAATCAGCCCTTTATTTTCCTTCTAGTTTCAATACAAAGTTAGTAGAGAGAGCTTTCATGTTTCCTTCACCCAATTTCTCTAATTGGTTACATCATATGTAACTATAGTCTGACACCAGAACAAACGAACATTAGTGCAATACATGTATATGGTTCTATATCATATTTTTAAATTTTTATTGATTTATTTTTGAGAGAGAAAGCATGAGTAGGGGGAGGGGAAAGACGAGTGGGAGAAGCAGACTCCCCACTGATCAGGGAGCCTGATGTGGGACCCAATCCAAGGACCTTTGGGATCATGACCTGAGCCAAAGTCATGTGCTTAAGTGACTAACACCCAGGCTCCCCATTCTATATCATTTTATCATATGAGTTGATTCATGGAGCCACGACCACAATCAAGGTACAGAACTCTTCTCTTGGCACAAAGGTTTATCTTATGCTATCCCTTTGAACTCATTTCTACTTCTCTATCCACTATCCCTAACCCCTGATGATCTGTTTCTAATCTCTTCCTCTTCACTATAATTTTATCATTAAAAGAATATATATGTGGCACCTAGGTGGCTCAGTGGGTTAAGCCTCTGCTTTCAGTTCAGGTCATGAGCCCAGGGTCTTAGGATTGAGCCCCACATTAGGCTCTCTGCTCA
The DNA here is from genome assembly GCF_902655055.1 of Lutra lutra. NCBI lineage: Eukaryota > Metazoa > Chordata > Mammalia > Carnivora > Mustelidae > Lutra > Lutra lutra. The sequence goes on from NC_062281.1 coordinate 137,905,748, forward strand.
GTAGGTTGCCTGCTTCCCCCTCCCTCTCTGCCCGCTTGTCTACTTGTGATCTCTCTGTGTCAAATAAATAAATAAAATCTTAAAAAAATAAATAAAAAAGAAAGAAAGAATGTATGTAAATGGAATTATCCAGTGAGTGAACTTTTGAATTTTCCTTTTTATTCAACATAATGCTCTTGAGATTTGTTCAAGTTTTAGCACATATCAATACTTTGTTCCTTTTTATTGCTGAGTAGTACCTAGTGATAGGAATGTACCATAATTTGTTTAAACATAAACATATTTAATATATTTTCATTGTCTCTAATTTTTGGCTGTAAAAAATAAAGCTATTATGAACAATCCCATTTCTTTTTTTCTTTCTGTCCTTTTACTTTCAATCTACACGTTGTATTATATTTTAAGTGGGTTTTTTGTAGACAGCTTGTAGATAGGACACTTCAAAAAAATCTACTCTGACAATCTCTGTATTTTCCTTGGTATATTTAGACCATTTACATTTAATTTAATGATTGATTTGCTTATGACTGGTATCTTATTTTTATTGTTATTTTATTTATTGTTATTTTCTGTTTGTTCCTTCTAGATTTTGTTTCTCTGTTTTCTTTTTCCCACCTTTCTATGGGTTACTTGAGTATTTTTTCTAAATTTCTGCTTTGTTTTATCTATAGTGTTTTTCAGTGTGTTTCTTTACAAAGACTTAATAATATTACATAATAAAAGCATAACTTATCATATTCTATGGGTATCCACGGTTTGCTAGTTCCAGTGAAGTATAGAAACCCTCCCTCCATTTATTCTCCTGGTTTTTTAATATAACAATCTTGAGTTTTTTTCTGCATACATGGGAACTACCTTAGATATTGGTATAGTTTTTGTTTCAACTGTCAAACATGTACTGGAAAACTCAAGAAGGGAAGTTTTTTGTATTTATGTATTCTTTTACTATTACTCATCTATTTAGAAAACTTTGTTTAGCCATTTTTTTATGGTAGGCCCATTGGAGACAAATTCTTTTACACTACTCTTCATCTGAGAATTCTTGATTTTACCTTTTTTCTTGAGGATATTTCTGCCTGGGTTGGAATACTGAGTTTAACAAAACATGCATTTATTTAACATTCAAGTAGCCTTAAGATGGCCTTCAGGCAATATTTGGAAATCTTGTGGATTAACGTATAGAACTTTTGAAAACTAAAAAGCAGTGTTTTCCATGCTTTCCTTAAGTATTGCTATGGGTCTAGCCCAGCTATAAAATAAATAGCATAAACTCTCCATTAAGAATATAATAGAGGGGTGCCTGGGTGGCTCAGTGGGTTGAGCCGCTGCCTTCGGCTGAGGTCATGATCTCAGGGTCCTGGGATCGAGTCCCACATTGGGCTCTCTGCTCAGCAAGAAGCCTGCTTCCCTCTCTCTCTCTCTCTGCCTGCCTCTCCGTCTACTTGTGATCTCTCTCTGTCAAATAAATAAATAAAATCTTAAAAAAAAAAAAGAATATAATAGATATTGTCAAACTAAGAGATTTTAAGGATCTTGAAATTGTCAAATGAGAACCATTTCAGGATAAACAAAGTCGGTATTCATTACGTCATGGGTTAGTAACCTAAGGCCTGTGGGCCAACTGGCTTACTGTTTATTTCTGTAAATGAAGTTTTAATTGTTGTTGTTGTTGTTGTTGTTGTTGTTGGAACATAGTCATGGTCACAACTTTATATATAGCCTATGAATGCTTTCTCACACTACAATATAGAGTTGAGTAATTGTAGCAGGAACCATTTGACCCACAAAGTCTAAACTATTTAATGTCTGTTCCTTTAAGAAAAAGTTTGCTGACCTCTGCCTTAGATATTTTAAAAGAGGTTTAGATTTTAAATTTTATGTCCTAACTGTAAGACATACAGGCTTAGCACATTAAAACTTCTACAACCTTTAAAGATAATCAAATTCAATCTTAAGACAGAAATATTAATTACTATTATCAAAAAAATAGAAAACTGTAAAAAAATGGAAATTATTAACTAAAACACATGTATACCATTCTATCATTTAAAATAATTCTGAAAATAATTTAAGTCAATACAGTACAAACTAAAAAGTATTACTTTCTATTAGTGTTCTTAATTCTGTTGTTATTTCCCTTTTGTGAAAGTTAAGTCTCTGAAACACTTGAGTGCTGGGCCAACATCAAGGGGATATGATGAAGAGTCTGTATATGTGATCCTTGTAAGCTGGTAGCCTGTCACCCAAACATTGCAGTTCTTTAGGAGTCTTTTTTCAGGTTTGCAATCCTGACACTGTACTTTACTCTTTAATGTTAAGAAGAAACATTTAGTAAAACCAGCAATTTATGCTGATGACATTTCAACAATACCAGATCTTCAGATTATAAGCTATGGTTCTAGTTCCATTGTAGAGTTACACTCTATGTGGAGCTTTTGTGAATTTCCATAATGGCTTAACATAATGGATAATTATATAATGAACGAATCTACATAATGATGGCAAGTTAAACTTTTACCATAAGATTGCACACCAATAATTTATATATGCAGTTAAAAGTGTCTCTTTGTTCTGAGAGTTTTAACTTTCATTTGTCTGTTTCCAGAGTCCTCTCTACTTCTCTTAGTGGTGGGCTGTGAGGAACTGTTTGTATTCAGAATCGTTAATGCCTGCTATTTGCATTTAGAAAGCAAGAACATTTTCATTATTTTAAGAAATATATAAACAATGAGTCTGATGATATGATGAATCAATATAAAAAATAATCCACTATTCTCAGAGAAAAGTGCTTACCCCTATAAAACAGAAATCAGAAACCTAGCAAGCTTTTAAAAGCATTTTATAAAATATCTTTGTTTTCTTATGAAACTTGATTTTTCTGAAGGAGATGGGCATTAGGAAAAATATATATATAATATGTATTTATATATATTATATTTTTATTACACACACACACACACTAGATTATATCTCCCTTTGGTGGACTGAATTTGGGAATGATTATATATATATATATATATATATATATATATATATATTTACATTTTTAAAATTTATTTTATTTTTTTTGAAATTTAAGTATAATTAACACACAGTTATGTTAGTTTCAGATGTACAATATAGTGATTCAAAAATTCTATACATTACTCAGTGTTCATCATGATAAGTGTACTTTTAATCCCCTTTACCTATTTCATCCCTCCCCTGACCCCATCCACTTCCCCTCTGATAACCACCTGTATATTATCTATAGTTAAGAGGTAGTTTTTTGGTTTGTCTCTTTATTTTTCTTTGTTTATTTCTTAAATTCCTCATGGGAATGAAATGATAGTAGTATTTGTCTTTGACTTAACTTGTTTCACTCAGCATTTTGCCCACTACATCCATCCATGTTGTTGCAAATGACAAGATTGCATTCTGTGAGGCTGATTATAGTTTAATTCTGTTTATAGTTTAGGAATTAGATTTTTCTAGAGAATTTTTTCACAATGATTTCAGTATCACAATACATGTATTAGGAAAATGTATTACATAAATGTTTATATTTAAATAAGTTAAGGGGTTGTTTATAATCTTCTTTATAATCTTAGAAAATGTAGCTTTTAATTTGGTTGTAAATTTCATGCTAATTCATGTTGAGGTGACACTCCATGGGTAAAAATTTAATTCATAATATTGAAGTAGATCCTAAAAGTATCCTGAAAGGTCACAAGTAGATCCTGTTAATGTATAAAATGAGCCTAGCTAACACTTAATTATTTATTGAGCACTGGGTAGCCCAGGCAATGTACTAATACATGTTAGATTAACATGTGCTAACTAGTTTACATGTACCACATTCATGAGGAAAAGAATATGATGTTCATTTGAACACAAGTCATACTAGTCATTTGAACCCCAACAATCAGTGAAGATACAACTTGGTTTTATTTCCCGAAATGTAGGATCATATCCATCAAGACTATATTTGTACACAAAAAGCCCTACTGGAACTTAAGTGTTATTTCTGATGTATTACTAAAATATATGTAAGAAAAAGAAAATATGTTAATAACGATTTTTTTTTTAATCAAGACCCCAAGTATCCTTTACAGTTATAGACATGATCGTATGGTTGGCTTGAAATAAATTATTACAGGAGGTATGATTTCCAGTGTAAAAGAACACTATATACATTTTTCTTTACTCAAAATTAGTATATTGCTATTGAAATTTGATTATACCCCACCTTGTTCTAAAATTATATTTTTCTTGATTAACTTAACCATAATTAAGAATAATCATCACTAGTGGAAAATTAAAGTGATTTTAGTCATCTTGGATTACAAATCAATAAAACTATGATAAATACTTTTTAATTCTCACTTTTTGTGTCTATTTCTTTATGGCCCATCATTCAGGCAAATATGTCTACATAGTAGACATAAATTCTTTATGTGATTAATACATTTATATTTGCTGATTAATGTCTTAAAATTAATGACTAATAATTATTTTCATTATAACCTTTGTGCATAGCTCATTCCCTTATTCCCCAAAGAAGTTATAGAAAAAGCTAAAAACATTTTTATAATGATCAAACTCCTATTAAGCAAGGCAGTATAGCATAGTGCTGAAAAAGACATGGTTAATACTTGTTTTCAGTGGCTGGTACTTGGTCACATAGTCCTAAAAAAGACGTGGTTAGTACTTGGTTTCAAATTCCTATTCTGCCTCTCACTGCATGTGTTAAACTGGGCAAATTTCTTAAGCACTCTGTGCCTCATTTTCTTCTCTGCAAAATGGAGGTAATAGTAGTAATAATAATAGTATCACAGGACTGTGATCTAAAGGAGATGTTATAGATAAAGAGTTTAAAAGAATACTCAGGCAAAATTGAGAGCTCCCAATTCTTAGCTACTATTATTAAAATTTCTTTTATAGTTTATGTTCAGATAAAAGTTGCTTAAGGACAGGTAACAAAAGATGGCAATGATAAATACCAATAAATACAGTGTTCTTATGTGATAAAAATCTGATAAATGCAATGTAATGATTGCATTTCTAAACTTGTGAGATGTTATTTTGTATTTAGTTGTTTCTATATCAGAGACCTACAGGGATTGGTTTACTGAGCAACTACCACAATGACTTCTAGAAACAAAAGTTTGAGTTACTTATTCAAATTTTGATAAATAGTGGGTGAGCCATGAGAGGAGAGGACAGGAAACACTATGTATTGGAGGAGAAATACATTTGTTTTCTTTGTTGTAGGAATTTTAAAAAACTATAAAAATAAAGATCAAAAGAAAATTCTTTCAGACATTTATAGATTCCTAAGAAGTTGCGCTCACAATGAAAGAGCTAGTCTGGGCGCCTGGGTGGCTCAATGGGCGCCTGGGTGGCTCAGTGGGTTAAGCCGCTGCCTTCAGCTCAGGTCATGATCTCAGGGTCCTGGGATGGAGTCCCACATCGGGCTCTCTGCTCGGCAGGGAGCCTGCTTCCCTCTCTCTCTCTGCCTGCCTCTCTGTCTACTTGTGATCTCAGTCTGTCAAATAAATAAATAAAATCTTTAAAAAAAAAAAAAAAGAGAAAGAGCTAGTCTGTTTGAGACTTCTGTATGATTACTAACATAAACAAAGCCAAGGTAAAGGATATAAAGAATACTGTGACCAGAAGACCAGGACTAATAGTGCCCTATTTTTCTGATGATGATGATGATGATGATGATTTATAAATTCATAAATTCCCTAACCCTCGTTTACTGTGCAACCCAATTTAAGACTGTTAAAATTTCCATAAATTTTATGGAATATTTTCTATCAAAAGACATTACTTTCACTCTCTATGAAAATGTTACAAAAGTAATTTTGTCCTAAGGGAAGAGGTTCAACATTCATGAAATGTCTCCTAGTATAATACATAATGAAAATGTCTTATGAAATGTTGAGAGACTAATTTTGCCATACTGACAAAAGGAGCAAAATGCAACACTAATTGCATGTAAACTTTTTGTGTAAACTTTGCCTGAGAGACTAAAAAACTAGAATTATTGTGTATTTTTGTTGAACTAAGGCTATGTTTCATTGTAATCTTCAGAAATTTACAAATTATATTCTTGCATAAATTTATATATTAATAATAAACCAGACTAAAGTCCCAAAAACTTGTCCTTAAAATCTACAGGATTTAAAAAAGTAATAAAATATACAGGATTATGAAATTCATTAAAATGGCTTTTTTATTTAGTTTTTTTTTTCACCTTTGCTGTTAGCCAGTTTTTTAAAAATGTTTCCTTTTGCATTAGGTTTGAATTTAATCCAGTACCAGCTGTATTGTTTCTGGACAGTGCTGAAGCTCTGAAGATGTATTAGACCCATGCATCATCATAGCATTGTCATTCTGAGGATATATTAGTGTAATACATCTTCAGAGCCCTCAAATAAGAAGCTGTCTGGAAGGAATGGGGCGAGGAGCAAATTCAATTCAATTACAGGACAAAAGAACCAGCTGAAGAGAAGGAGAGAACTCTCAAAGCAAGATTCTCAGTGGAGTTGATTACGACCAGGTATTTCATGGAAGTATATTCCATTTTTCCTTCTGTGACATGACAAGGAATAATTATAGATTTCGAACACACATCTGTAAAGATAAAATGGCTTCTCAACCCTGTGTTTCGCTCAGTAGAGGCCTGATGGCTTTTTGTGAGCATTTAATTGATTTTTGAGAAAGTTTTATAAGCATTTGTGTTCATTTAATATATAAACCTAAAGTATATAATCAACTTACAGATTGGTTTATTAAAATGCAATAAGTATAAAAGAATGTTTGCTTTTCAAATAAAGTCTTAGTTGGCACTTATAAAATTTTCAGATGTAAGAGAGACAGCAACTGACTGAAAAGTGATCAACGGGCAAGAAATGAAAAAAACCAATGACTTCTTAGCCAGCTCTTGAATATTTCCACTAGGTTGGGCCATCTGGAGTGATCAATAAGTCTTATTGCTAGGGTAAATTTTCCTTAGATAGCTCTCATATGTTAAAAAGGAGAGAGATTCTTAATTTTGTCATAGTACAAATACATTCAGTGTTCAAAGTGTTCAGTCTGGCTTAGGTGTTTTGCAAAAACAGTAAAAAAAAAAATTCCTTAGCTGATTCTAGAATGGTTGTATTATCAATATTTATTTTACATTCATTTTCTTAAAAAAATTATCTGTTGAATACTTACATGTCAAACAACTGACTAAACATTGAATACACAGATGTAAGAGGGAAAAATACAGCTACTACCTTTAAAAAGTTTACAATCTTGATGAAGACACAGGTGAAGAGGGAAATAATCACACCTTAACTAGAGACCATGTATAAGGTCAAAACAACTGTGAATACCACATGGAGGTATCTTTGAGAAGTTATCTTTTGAACTAAGCCTAAAAGGTGAAGGAAGGGAGACTGCTGTGTGAGGCAATGCTGTGCATTCTGTGTAGAGGGAACAGCATTTGCGAATCATTGGAGGCAGGAGAGAAGTTGGAGTGTTCTCAGCTAGAGGCAGAGGGCCTGGAAGAAGCAGGGAAAAGGGAAAGAAAATCGCTTCAGATGAGGTTGCAGAAGGTTGCAGGGTAGCGGCGGTGGGGGAGGTGGTCATGTCAACCCAGGATTGTAGGCCATGTGGGGAAAATATGTGGGGAAAATAGGTTTTTGTTGGTTATTGTTGTTTGTTTGTTTGTTTGTTTGTTTTCTAAGTGCAAGGGAAGCCATGAAAGCATGTTAGTGACATGATTTTGTTTCAATGTGCAAAAGATGTTTTTGGTACTGGGTAGAGTATGAGTTGCAGGGAGCCTGACCACTGTGGTAGTTGTGGTGAGGCGATGGTGATGATGGTGACTTTAACAAGGGTGCTGGCAGTGGATGGAGAGATGTGACTGAATCCCAGGTTATGCAGGTAAAACCAAAAGACTGAGAGAGGAGATGGGGAAGGCCTTTTAGTTTTCTGGCTTCATCAACTTGGAGAATGGGCATGTTTTCTACTGAAATGAGGCAAACCAAGCAAGAAACAGATTTTTGAGGTCAAAATTTTTCTTTTGGCCATGCTAAGTTATAAAGCATAGTAGACACCCAAATGGAAATGTCGGTGAATTATTGGCTACATGAGGTACACTGTCATAGAAGAGACCAGGACAAGAAATGAGACTTGGGGTCATGAATATGAGTCTTTCCTTAGGAGACAAAGTAGACAAACAGAGAAGGTCCGTGACCAATATCTGAGGATTTGGGAAACAAGAGACAAAAGAAAAAGCAGGAGATTTTAGTATGACAGGTGAAGACTGAGGAGAATAAATGGTAAATTTTAAAATAATTTAAGTTAAAAGTAAATTGATTACACAGAGAGGAGATTGTTTCAATAATTAGAAAAAAAAGCTTAATGAACTGAAATGTAGTTAAGAGGTAGAGTAAGTTACATACAGAAAAGTGTCCACTGTGTTTGGCAAAAAGAGATCAATTTTGATCTTGATAAAAGCCGTTTTGTCACACTGTGGGAACTGGAGACAGTCTGGGTGGGTTAAGTAGGGAGTGCAAGTCGGGGTGGTGATCAAGTAGAAAATGTTTGTCTCCTTCCAGAAATTTTATGGTGATAGAAGAGGTCTGGGATGTTTGGACTGTGTGTAGGGTTCAAGAGAAGAACGCTTTTTTTTTAAGAAAAAGAATTAATATAACAAATCCAATCTACCTATCATCTGGCTTCAGCAATGATCAGTACATAGTGAATTTTGTTCACCCACGCTGCCTTTCCCAGCTTAAAGGAGGATTTTTTTTCTTTTTCTATTTCACAAAAATGTTCATGTTAAGAGACCATAGTAGTACTGTACAATAGTAATTGAGGGACATTTAAACCCCAGTGGATCATAAAACAAAACAGAAATAGTAGCAATTGTAAAAAATAATATCCCCTTCTCTTTTATGTTTTATTCTTAAACCCACGATGTAGAGGCTTCTGTTTGACCCATAGAGAGTGCACGAGGAGCTGAAAAAACTCTCAAGAGTGTATTGTGCCCTGCTCACAAGCTCCCTGTCCTCAGCTCTGTCGTTGCCACCTTCCTGTCACTTAGAGGGACACAAAGTTTCTCAGTTCCAGCTCTTTCAGAAAAGCTGCTATTCTCTTTTTTGATAACATGCTCTGTCTCTTAGTTCTGTTCCATTGCTTTGCCCTGAAATTGTGTGTGCTTTATGCCCAATTCATCACCCCAGGTGTCTGCTGCCCTGCCTGGCACCAACCTGGAAATGTCACCTGGCAGTTTATTGCTCAAAGGAATCACAATCCTTTCCCTTTCCTTGTGGTCTCTAACAGGAGGTACAGTCTTCGAAAAAGTCAGCCTTTCTCTTCCCAGGTGTTCTCCTGCTCTGCAGCCATCACATATTGCCAACTGTTCCTATCGCCATTCTAAAATGTTACAGAGCATCTGTTGGATCCACAGAGTTAAATCAGGAAGAAGGAAGAGAGTGAATTGGTGGAGCTTCTAGATAGTTAGAAAAAAAAAAAAATGCTTCTATCTACACACCTGTTGAATCTGATTTGTACAGTAATAGGTATACTAACTCACTCTGATTAAGAAAAACACTCAGTAAATATAATTTGAGCCTATGAGCCAAAAAAGAAACTTTATATGATATACTTCATGAGTTTGTTAGACTCTGAAATTTGTGCTGGAGCTCTCAAATGTTACTTCTGATACATTGAGCCCATGTTATCTAAGACTGTGATCTAAAAGGGTTCAGGTGGATTAAAATTCTGATTTAGGTAGTTTGGTAATGGAATTGGAACTCAACCTTTACTTGGCTTCAGTATGCAAATTTATCCTCTCTAGGATTTCTTCCTACAGATGGTGGGGTAATCAGATGTAAGGAGGTTGAATAGAATGTGATTTCTCCAAACCCCACTAAAGCAAAGAAGGACACATGTTGAGCTTGTTAAGGCCCTGACATAATCATCTTTAATCATGATGTCTAGACTAAACATCAAACATGTCTAGATTAAGATATGCAATTCAGATTGTTGTTCAGCATCCGTTCTCTTATACGCCACCGTCCAGTTTCATTATTTTGAAATTATTCTTTCATTTATATCTCCGAAACATTCATAAATCTGAAATCTACCCATGAAAGGGGATATGGACCTGCTAAACATACAGTAACAGTCCATCCTCAGAATACAAAAAAGAGTATGTATATAATGACTAGAAAATCAGAGGAGGAATCTTGTTAACAGTCCATATTCTATGATTGCTAATAGAGATGTGGATACTTCACTCTGTAAGTACTCAGACGTGGGCAAAAGTTTCCTGAGACTTAACAAACATACTGACCATGACCCACTTTTGAGGATTCATGTGGGTACAGACAATACCATCTTTTATCTCTCCTAGGGCGTAAGAGCCACAAGAGTCAAATCCACTCTCTATCCTGATCATCATGCTTGCAGTGATAGGTACCTAAAAATATTTTTGAATGGATAGTAAAACCTAAAATGTATTTTTGGTGACTTTGGGAAATGATTTGATCTCTTCTTCTATTAAAACTGGAGATGCTAATGAAGTCAACAGTACCTTTTTGTGAGCATTTATTATTTGCCAGGCAGTTTATATTTATTTTCTTAATTAAACTTCAAAAAAGTCCCTATATTGTAGGTGGTGTTTGTTATTTGCATATTTGAGCTAAGGAAACTGGAACTCAGCATTTAGTAATTTTACCAAGTACTACAGCTAGTATGTTTTAGGTCAGAATTCATACTCAATTTTGATTGACACCAAAGCCCAAGCTATTAGCTATCACTAAAAGTAGGATCTAGGGTGTAAAGTCGGGCTATGTACAGTGCCAATAGTGGAATTAGAATTTCTGGTTCAGATGTGTACTACTATAGAATGATGTTTATCTCAAAATGACCACGGTTTTCTGGAACACTACAACAAAGAAAGGTACCATAAAATAGAATTGATACTCAATTTATTAGGTAATAAACTCCCTATTACTGAGATAATAATAAAGACTACACAATTTCTAATCAGAAATGCTGCTTTAATGAGCTCTGGCACTTATGAAAGTAAGAGGGTACACTAATTATTAATACCATTATATTTTTTAAAGTATTTTTATTAACATATAATGTATTATTTGCCTCAGGGGTACAGGTCTATGAATCATCAGACTTACACACTTCACAGCACTCACCATATCACTTACCCTCCCCAATGTCCATAACCCAACCACCCTCTCCATGTAGACCAGTGGATTAAGGCTCTTCAGAGAAACAGAATCAATAGTGAGAGATATATAATCAACTATCTGCTTTTACATAACACTGTATTTTATTCTAAATATATGTCATTTTCTTATTTTGCATTAACATATTTTTTACAGAACAAATGTGAGACCAAATGGCAAAATTTTATTTAATATGTGTATATATATACATTTAATTTTTATTTATTTTATTTATTTAAGTTTTTATTTTAATTTTAGTTAGCATATGGTATTATATTAGTTTGAGGTATACAATATAGTGATTCAACAACTCCATACAACACCCCGTGCTCATCATGACAAGTGCACTCCTTAATCCCCATCACCTATCCCCGCCCCCACTCCCCTCTGATAACCACCAGTTTTTGCTGTTTCTTGATTTCTCTCTCTCTCTTTCTTTTTTACCCTTTGCTCATTTGTTTTGTTTCTTAAATTCCGCATATGAGTAAAATCATATGGTATTTGTCTTTCTCCTACTGACCTACTGAGCTTAGCATAATAGTCTCTAGCTCTATCCATGTTGCTGCAAATGTCAAGATTTCATTTTCTTTATGGATGAATAATATTCCATTGTATGTATATACCACCTCTTCCTTATCCATTCATCAACCAAAGGACACTTGGGCTGCTTCCCTATCTTGGTTATTGTAAATAATGCTGCTATAAACAACTAGGGTACATGTATCCCTTTGAATAAGAGTTTTTGTGTTCTTTGGGTAAATACCTAACTGTGCTATAGCTATATTGTAGGGTAGTTCTATTTTTAACTTAAAAGCCTCCATGCTGTTTTCCACAAGTGACTGCACAGTTTGCATTCCCACCAACAGTGCACAAGGGTTCCTTTTTCTCCACATCCTCGCCAGTACCTGTCATTTCTTGTGTTGTTGATTTTAGTCATTCTCACAGGTGTGAGGTGATATCTCATTGTGGTTTTGAATTGCATTTTTCTGATAAGTGATGATGAACATCTTCTCATATGTCTGTTGGCTATATATAGATTTTAAATGAAATAATGGTGAGCCAAATGGCAAAATTTTATTTTATATCTATTCACATAAAACACAATTTTGCCATTTGGTCTCATTATCATTTCATTAAAAAAATGTTCTAATGCAAGAAAAAAAAAAAGAGCATACATTCAGAACAAAAGGCAGTCCTCACTAAAAATGGATAGTTGGTAATCTTACATTAGATTCCCCTCTTTATCAGTTTGTCTATCTTTCTAGTCAGTAAAACCAAAGCTGTATATTTCCTGTAGATCAGGGTCCCACAAACAACAACCTGTGGGACAGATTCTTTCTGCTGCCTGTTCTTGTAAGTAAAGTTTTATTGGAACACAGCCCACCCATTTATGAATTGTCTATGTCTTCTTTCATGTTCAACAGCAGAGTGAGAAGCTGCAACAAAGAACCTTTGGTCTGCAAATCTGAAAACATCTATCATGCGGCACTTTATGGACAAAGTTTACTGACCCTTGCTGTAGATTATAAAAAGATTCTATCTCAAGTATTTCCTTTGCAGTATTACACTGTATGGACTACTGGTATATCTTTAGAAGGTCAAAAACACTTGATTTCATGGTTAGTACTTCCTAGACATTATATAATTCCGATAGAGGACTATTTCTACATTTTCTTCTTCAACTAATTCTTCAAATATATTCATTTTTTTCCTTTTTTCTGCCAAGTTTCAGTCAACCAGTGAACCAGATGACCACTAAATTTTTCTCAAAATTCTCAGAGTTTAAAATTTCACATTCTCATGTTGTTATAGAAGTTATTTTCACACAATTTCCTCTGTATCTATGCCAAGAAATTTTTATTACAGAACTTGGAAGGGATATATCCTTGTCTGCATTGTTCTACTGACAGAGAAAATGTGTCTCTAGACTTCTCTCCAGGAAGAATGCTGTTCTGAGCCAATTTATGTGGCCACTTTTGAGTGAGGCAGGATTTTTTCTTGGAAGAAGGAGCTGATAGCTGACATATTTGCCCAGGAGGCCTGTGGGCCTTCACTGAGTGACATCCACAGAAGCAGCTCTAGGCTGAATATCTCCTGCCTAGTAAGATAAAAGTTGCTGTTTGATCAACATCCAATGGGTAGAGAAAACACAAGAAACAAACAGTAGGGGGAAAAAAGTTGTCAAGTAAAATCAATACGGCCTCTGTCTGGGATTTGGGAAGTCAAACAAACAATGGGAAAATGTGTGATTTAATAGTATTGATCTTCAGAGACATCTTCAGCAGAGCCTCTTATGCCCTTAACAGGGATTTGTTGTGTTAAATGTTGATCATTCACTGTTCCAGGAGTCAAATACATTTCTTGATGTGTTCAAATTATACTGCAATCTAAACTATAATAAGTACCATCTCTGCACTTTAGAGGTGAAATAAGTAAACTGCACAAATAAAATTGAAATGGCAGATTAAAATAACAGATCATGGGATGCTCATTACTGACCTTATCTAAGAGTTCATCCCTTTTTGAAGAGGCGATAAAACCTGAAATCACTGAATTTTTCAATCACATTGGATATTAGTTTGTGTTGGAAGATTCAAACTACAGAGAAAACAAAAACAACAACAACAACAAATGAGAGTTTAACACCAAATGTTTTACTATATTCTCATTTGATACTACAGTTTTTCTAGACCAAGTTCACATGGCTAATGAAGAGAAAAAGTCACAAATGTAAGCTTTCCCACCTTACTAAAGGATCTTAGGCAAGGACCTTAACTTCTTCACAACGTAATTTTGTCACCCCTAAAATGAAGATTTAAGAGAATCCCTAAGATATTTTTTGTTCCAAAGTTCTTTAATTCAGTGAATCTAGTCGAACTAAGTTCCATAGATGGGGCATACAACATTCCATCGCATTATATTGTCCTAAAATATAGATACATGAAATTTGCATGCATGAGCACACATATACACAGAGTCATATTCTGACTATTAAAAACAAAACAAGACAAAACCTTTGAGATACAATCAAACAAAAACTTCTTAACAAAATATGAAAGACAAAAATGAAACTATATGTATTCTTTCTGGGGAAACAAAGAGCAGCTCAGTAAGAAAAATAAATAAACGAAGTCTGAGCTAACTGGCACACAGTGCAAGACAAATTAAAGGATGACATCTATCAAGCTTGTCTAAAAAAGGGAGCAAAAGATATCATCAGGAGAGATTGATTTTGTGAACTTTGAGAAGAATTTCTGCACATGTCTGTAGTGTTATAAATGTAGGACCCTAAACTCAACAGGACTTTAATGACTGTTTTTAAATTAATCTTTGGTTAATATTAAAAATAAGAAACTATTTGGGAAGGGAAAAGTGAAATGGTCCGAGTGTGTTGCTTCACAGTGTTCTGATTTAACAAAGATACAGCATTGAAATGCTAGAGGACAAAATGATCAACACAACCAATTGTCACTTCTAAATTTTGCACAAGAACTGTTCTTCAGAAACTTTAAAAGTGAGGCTGTAACCATCTGACCAGATTCTATGAAATGGAGCTGGAGTTGAGGCAGAAAATTTCTTCCCAAGAAGAGAGACAGCTACAGTAGGATGAAGAAGTTGACCTAGTCCAAGGACAGGAAATATGAATGCATACTTGAGGCCCAGGTATCAGTCAAAGATAGGGTGTCAGAGATAAGACCTTGAAAGTATGAGTAGCTATCCACTTGTTAGTATTTATATCATGCTAGATACTGTGCTAAGTGCATTAGGTATGCTCTGTTATATATTCTTGTAATAATGCAAAGACCTGCTATTATTATCATTTGTTATTTTACTCACAAAGAAACCAGGTTTAGATAAGTTAAATGAAAATACTAAGTTAAAAGATACCATTGCTGTATAGTTAGCCTATATAAATTTACAGTGAAATAGTATCACATTCAGTGTTTGTTCAAGATGATATTAGCCAAATGGTGACTCAGTGAATATGTGATCTCTCCACAATAGTGATAAGAGGGAAAACTTTCCTTAACTGTCTTCCTCTATATTGCGTCAGATTCCATTCTGGATGCCATTATTTTGAATAAGTGTTTTGTTACTTTGGGATCATATAAGTATATTTTGGTAGTACATAGTAAAAGCATCCATCTTATTTTAAGTTAACAAACTCTAGTTAGTTTCCTGAAAAACGATAGTATTATGATCTTGTTATAATATTTACGGTGAGCTCTTTCTCTGGTTTTCTTCCATTCTCCCTGTGTAATCTTTTGAGTCTATTTTTGTCTGATAATTTTCTTTGATCAGTCTCAATGTTTTGTTTTGTTTTGTTTTTTTCTCCTCTGGTGTGAATCATAAGAATCATATTATCATCCTTTATAGAACTCAGTCCCTACATGTATTAGAACTTCAGGGACGCTATTTGTTTTTCATACCAAAATGAAATTTTATTTATTTCATTTCATTTGTTTTAAATTATGCCATCACGTAAGAACTAAATGGTCCCTAGGTAATTTTTTCTGAAAGTGATAATAAATTTTTAAAAGCAAAAATGCATTTCATTGGTATTAATCAAGTAAAAACTAATAAAACTAATAAACTAATAAAAACTAGTAAACCCCCTGAAATAAATAAATATAAATAAACCAAAAGTATACTTCAAAGGCTATAGCCTTTGAACTTTTCATCTTTTTTTTCAGGACACAGATATCACAAGTCATTGATAAGGTCTCAACATACCATCATTTTTCTCTCTTTATCTGGAGACTAGCATTGGTTTGAAACATAACAACAGCTAGTCTACTTTCAATTAAAAGAACAGTGAAGATATATATCCTCAATGAGTAAATGCAAGACTGCTTACATTTGTCATTAGGAATGAGCTTCACATTTATCCATAGGAGAACTATGTTATAAACCACCAAAATCAATTATCAAGAAACTTATAAAACTGACATAGGAAAGAAGGACTGTCCTTAAACAGCTAATTATACATTGTCACTCATCCTATAAGGTGAATAAGGAAATTGGAAAGAGCACTGGACTGGGAGTCGAAAGAATAGTTTTCTCTCAAAGCTCTGCTACTGTGATTTATGTCATTAAATAAAATGTTTAACTCTTTTGGAATTCAATTTTTTCAGAATGAATCTTAATTTTTTTTCAGAATAAGGATAGTTACATTTGTCCAAATTGATTATTTTAATAATCAAGATGAATCAATCAAGATGAAATAATTAGCATGAAAGCATTTGAAAATCAGAAGTCTTGAATGAACATAAGATATTAGCAGACTTATTGGGTCCTATAAAATTAGTTTGAAGGGTTGTGAATGCTAAGAAATAATTGCAGTTTTCCCTATTCGCTCTTATTTTTTTTCTTCCTAAAAACTTTATAATCTAGATTTTGCTAATAAAACTTCAATGTAAAATTCCAGGGTGAGGGTGCCTGGGTGGCTTAGTCATTAAGCACCTGCCTTTGGCTCAGGTCATGAAAGCCTGCTTCTCCCTCTTCTACTCCCCCTGCATGTGTTCACTCTCTCACTGTGTCTCTCTTTGTCAAATAAATATAATCTTTAAAAATCAATCAATCAATCAATCAATCCAGGGTGAAGGTTGAGGTATGGATAGGATAGAATTAAAGATAATATTATAAAAATGAGAAATCAACCCATCCCACCTCTTCTGTTGAATGGTTCTATTATTACATAAAGATGATGAAAGAAATTTTTCCTGGCTGCTATTTTCACTCAGAAGCGACATTAAGTGCTTTCAACATTTATTTTTATATGTTTTAATATTGATTCTATGTGCTGTGCTGAGCTGGATTTAATGGAAGAAGGTTGGCTGACTGATCTGCCTATCTAAGATATCTCATCCCTTCTTGTAAATATCAATAGAGGAAATACCTCATCTTGTTTTTTTTTTCTTTCTTAATGAGATTTATATGCCTTACTTCAGAACAGCTCTCTTCAAGTGTGTCTATTTGCCACTAAGTCAACTGCTCCTTTATATGATAAAAAGCTGATATATTTTACTACTCACTAGAGGAAATAGTCTTAAGGAAGATAGCCTCCCTCCTACACTCAATTTAATTGTCATTTGAAAGTCAGTAATGCAAAGGAATCATTTACGCTAGCTATATCCTTTATTTTCGGAAGAGGGTTGGAAGCTTCAGTGACCCTTAGAATCAGATAAGCTTTTTACATAATTGAGACAACCAACATTCCATTTTTAATGGCTAATACTCAGGCTGACTGAAAGCATTTTAGAGAGGGAATCTGCCATCCAATTAAAAAGAGAATGGAATTGCAGAAAGCATCCATGTATTTCATTTTGGAAAATTTAGAAATATGTAATACATACTTACATATGTATATAGATATGTGTAGATAGATAGATAGATAGAGAGATAGATAGATAGATTTTTTTCAGGTAAGGTGATACTGTATGAGCATTGTCACCAAAGTGGTAGAACAGAGAACATACATTAAGGAAAATTGATTTATCTGTAAATTTGAAAGTTAATTTCCAGGAAAAGTTAACAGAAAACAAAAACAAAAACAAAACACTTTCTTAAATGCTAGTCACTTAAGAATTTAAATAATAAGCAGATTAAGGTAGTCGGCATTAAAAATGATTAAATTTAAGGTATTTAATAGCTTTTAGGTATAATCAGATGATCTAGACAAAAGGGTATTTCAAATTTACTTAAACCAACCATCTAGGTTTGCTATCCTCTGTTAGAAATCCCAGTACTTCCACAAAGTAACCATTTATTCTTTACTCATGTAGTCTTGATTTCAATTACTTTATGTGTTCATTAAGTAAATATGTACACAAAACCTGTCACAAAGTATTGTGGTAATTACAGGCTAAGCCAGGACAGGGAACAAATCATGTGCAGCAGTTTGCATGCTGTGTTTCTTTTCCCCTTGGTTCAAACCCCAACCTCTTTGAGCTAAGGTAACATTATTTTTAGTGTACTGTTTTCTTTTTTCTTTTTTTTTTTTTTCCTCATAGGCAACATTTTCCCTTAATTATTACAAGTTCAGAATCCTGGAAGCTAGCCTTCTTGTTCATTTTTTTTGCCCCTGTAGTCAACTCTAATCTCTTCTCATCTTTCCATCCCTAGATTCTTTATTAATTCTCTGTTCCATCTTCTTTCTTGTCTCTTAAATCACTCACTCCCTGAAATCAAGGACCACATCTTCCCAATAATCTGAGTTTGAATGTAACACAGTATCTCTTGCAAATACACTCTGTCAGCAATATCTCCTTTCACATGAGTGGTGTTGGGCTCACAGATGACTAAGTGAATTAGAAAACCAAAATATATTGAAAGTAGTTTCCTTTCTCAAGTTACTCTTGTTTTTTAATAAAATACATTGGTCCTATAAAATATTTTTCTAGCATTCAAGATAAATCCGGTTCTTACTGGTTAGGAAATAGTTTAGACATTCTCCTGCACATTGTTGGCACATGCTTTCTTTTCAAAAACCTAATGAAATATTCTTGGACTATTTAAAGTTTAATTCAAATGTACTTCAATTCCATTTTGCTTTATTTTTATTCAATTTTTAGAACCCAATGCACAACATTAAGATAATACTGTTTTTTAGTTCATAGCACACAGTCATTGGTCCACACAGCCCCTTTTATTTTACTTTGATTTTTCATCTTTTATCCTCCATCCCCTTTCTGCCTACACCACCCAATCCAATGTGTTTACTATAGATTCATGAGTGTGAATCTATTCTTATAATGCATGTAGAATTATTTGGGGGTTTTGAATTTATATAAGTGCCCATGCTTAAAAGTTTCCACTCCCCAACATCCCTGCTAAAACTTAGTGTTATGCAACTTTGTGATTTTGGCTAATATTGTAGGTATAAAATGTATCGCGTTGGTTTTTAATTTGAATTTATCTGGTAACCAGTGAATTTGAGCATCTATTCATACATAGTATTAACTCTTCAACTGTTTGAAGATTTTCCTTTAACAGATTTGACTATTTCTTTGTTTTTAATTTCAGTGTTTTTTTTTAAGATTTTATATATTTATTTGACAGAGAGAAATCACAAGTAGGCAGAGAGGCAGGCAGAGAGAGAGGAGGAAGAAGGCTCCCTGCTGAGCAGAAAGCCCGATGTGGGGCTCGAACCCAGGACCTGGGATCATGACCTGAGCCGAAGGCAGCAGCTTAACCCACTGAGCCATCCAGGCGCCCCAATTTCAGTGTTTTTAATTGATGATTTAATGATATTCTTTGTCATCAATATTAATCTCTTGGTCTTAGACATTTTTAATAATTTCTCCCAGTCTGTTAATTTGCTTAAACTATCTTTTGTTGAAAATCTCTTGTTTGGGGGTGCCTGGGTGGCTCAGTGGGTTAAGGCCTCTGCCTTTGGTTCAGGTCGTGATCCCAGGGTCCTGGGATCGAGCCCCACCTAGGGCTCTCTGCTCAGCGGGGAGCCTGCTTTCTCCTCTCTCTCTCTGCCTGCCTCTCTGCCTACTTGGGATCTCTGTCAAATAAATAAATAAAATCTTAAAAAAAAAAAAAAGAAAATCTCTTGTTTGTCTTAGACATTTTAAATAATCCTTCTACTCTGTCACTTTATCTCAGTTTTGCTCAAATTTTCTTTTGTTGAACAAAAGTCCTTAATTTTGATGTGGCTAAACCATTCAATTCTTACCTTA
Organism: Lutra lutra; assembly: GCF_902655055.1. Lineage (NCBI taxonomy): Eukaryota > Metazoa > Chordata > Mammalia > Carnivora > Mustelidae > Lutra > Lutra lutra. The sequence continues at coordinate 137,925,669 of NC_062281.1, forward strand.
TATTTCTGTTTGGGTTTTTTTTACTTTTAAATCACAAATATACCCTGCTATACTTTTTTATTAGCTTCATATTTTATATATCACATTTAGGTATTTAGTCCACCAAGATCTTTGTATATAGCATAAGGTGAGGGATCAGACAATAATTTTCTCCATATGGTGAACCAGACTTCCCAATGTCATGCAACAATTTATTCTCTCTTTATTGATCGGTGGGGTGCTACCTTATTCTAAGTGAATGACTCTCTTCCATTAGTATAATTATCTCTTCCTGTACTTCTGCCACACTTTTTATTAAAATGGCTTTATAGCAAACCTTAATTGTGGCAACACAACTACCTTCTGCTTTTTTTTTTTTTATCAACTTGACTTAGCTCCTTTGGATTTTTATTCTTCTATGTAAAATATATGTAAAAGTTTTGAAAAGTTCTTTGACAAAAACAGCATCAAAAGCCCATAGGAATTTATGGATTTATGAATTAAATAGGGAGCACGTTCTCAACATTAAGTCATCTATCTAAGAATATACTATATTTCTTCTTTTATAACAATCTTAATTTATCATCACTAATGAAATGATAAAAAATTTCAGCCTAATGATTATAGACATGGATATGCTGATAATGTGATAATCAGAACCTGTGATAAATGTCTTGTATGATTCCTTACATTTTATCAATGAAATTTTAAAGGAAAACATCCCCTAATAGTGAGGATAAGAAATAGGCATTGGAGATTAAGAGAAAAATTGAAGGAACCAGGAAAAAATTATCTTAAGTGGATTTGAAGTTTTGGATTTTATTCTATTTTACTTTGTGGATGAGAACTGTTTTCAAATATCAAAAGATATTATAGGATAAGACTTGTAACTGTTTATGTGTGATCCTGGAGGGTAAATAAGGGACATCTATGTTTTGGAAATTACAGGAAGAAAGAGTCATTTTTATTTTTATGTAAAAAAGAACATTTTCTATTACAGCTATAAAATACAATAAGCTTTCATTGAGATAGTGAGATTAGAAGTGTTCATCTCATTTATTTGGAATCTATGAGATATTCTAGAATGGCAATTCATGCATGGGTTAAGGTTGGACTAAAAGTCCTTAAAATTCCTAGTCACTTTATAAATACAGTTCTTCATTCTTTTTTTTTTTTTTTTAAGATTTTATTTATTTATTTGAGAGGAGAGAGAGAGAGAGCACAATTGTGGTGGGAGGGACAACGGGACAAATGGGCTCCCCACTGAGCAGGGGCCCTGATGCAGGGATGCAGGACTAGATCCCAGGACTCTGAAATCATGACCTGAGCTGAAGGCAAATGCTTAACTGACTGGGCCACCAGGCATCACTCTACATTCTAATAATAAAGTATTTCCTTTCAGAAGTAATAGTTTTGCACTACCTCTGTTGGCCATGCAATTTCTATTATTGTGATCAAATAAAATCATTAAAAATTAACTTGCATCATCTATCCCCATCAATTCCTCAGTTAAATGTTTTAACACCAAAGAGAAGAAAGGACAGACAGAATAAAGGAAATCTCTTCAACTCAATCTTACTTGTCTTTTGAAAAAAATCATTACATGCTCTCATTTCTTTACTAAAACTCCATCATGGACAGGCATTTGTCATCTTACCAGTTGGACTTAAGAACATTGTGTCGGAGATATGTGAATTGGAAATAAATGTGTGAAAAACTGTCAATGATTTAGAACAGAGTGGATGTCAGTCCACTTAGGCTGCTATAACAAAAATAACATAGACTGGGTTGCTTAAACACCAAGCATTTATTTCTCACAGTTTTGGAGGACAGGAAATTCATGCTCAACGTACCAACAGATTCTGTATCTAGTGAGAACCAGTGGTTCAAAAATGGTTACCTTTTTGTGATGCCCTCACAGGGCAGAAAGAAAGTGAAAGAACTCTCCTGGGTCTCTTTTTCAAACTATATTTAAGTAATTTATTTTTTGAGCCTTATAAATTTCAAACAAAATTAAGGGAAAGGTACAGAGATTTCTTATATACCCCATACCCCAACGTGTGCATAACCAAACCTGTTAATAATATCATTCGCCAGAGTGTATACTTGTTACCAAGGATGAACTGACATTGACATATCACCCAAACTCCATAGTTTACCTTGGAGTTCACTTTTGGTTTTTACATTCTCTGGGTTTAGACAAATGTATAATGACATACAGCCATTATTATAATATTACATAGAGTATTTACCATGCTCTAAAGATTCCCTGCTCTCTGCTAATTCATTCCTCCACCCTCCTTTTACTCCTGGCAAAATCACTGATCTTTATATTGTTTCCTTAGTTTTGCCTTTTCCAGCATTACTATAGCTACAATCATATAGTAGATAGCCCTTTCAGACCAATTTCTTTCACTTAGTAATATGTTCTTAAGTTTCCTCCATGTCTTTTCATGCCTCAAATAGCTCATTTCTTTTTAGAACTGAATAATAGTCCCTTGTTTGGATGTACCATGGTTTATTTATCCATTCGCCCACTGAAGAACATCTTTGTTGCCCCCAAGTTTTGGCAATTATGCATAAAGTTGCTATAAACATCCATGTGCAGGTTTTTGTATAGACATAAGTTTTCAACTCCTTTGGGTAATTACCAAGGGGCACAATTGCTAGATCATATGGTAAGAGTATTTTTAGTTTTGTAAGAAGCTGCCAAACTGTCTTGCAAAGTGGTTGTACCATTTTGAATTTGTACCAGCAACATACGAATGTGTTCCATATCCTGGGTACCCTTTGGTGTTGTCAGTGTTCCAGATTTTGGCCATTCTAGTAGGTGTGTAGTGATATTTCATTGTTGTTTTAATTTACATTTCCTTGATGAGGTACCAAGGATGGGACATTTTTTCCTATGCTTATTTGCCATCTGTATACCCTGTTTGGTAAGTTTTCTGTTCAGGTGTTTGGCCCATTCTTTTTTAATTGGATTTTTTTTTTTTTTTTTTTTTTTACATTTGTCAGTTTTAAGAGTTCTTTGTGTGTTTTGGGTAATAGTTCTCTATTAGATGGATCTTTTACAAGTATTTTCTCCCAGTTCATGTTATCTTCTCATTCTCTTCATTTTGTCTTTCAAACAGCAGAAGTTTTTAATTTTAATGAAGTCCATCTTAGCAATTATTTGTTTAATGGATCATGTTTTTGATATTATAGGGGGTCTCTTTTATAAGGGCACTAAGTCCATTTATGAAAGCTCTACTCTCATGACCTAATCACCTTCCAAAGGCCCCAGTTCCAAATGCTATTACAATGGGAATGGGATTTCAACATTTGAATGTGTGGATTGCACAAATATTCAGTCCATTGCAGTCAAGGAACTATATAGAGCTCTCTTACCAAATCCAGCCCACTGACTCTTTTTGTAAATAAAATGCCATTGGAACATAGGCATACCCATCATTTACATATTGTTTATGGCTGCCTTCATGCTATAGCAGCATAGTTCAGTGGTTGCAACAGAGACAGTATGTCCCATGAAAATATAAATACTATGTGCCTTTTATAGAAAGTATTTTCTGACCCCTGTTTTTAAAAATGGAGATGAAAGATGAGCAGGTGTGGTACTCATTAAAGCTGCATGTCATGGATATGGATATGTGAAGTTAATGTTGACTTACATATTTTAAACCTACATAGACTATTATCATCTTTGCTACAATTTATGGAGCACTTACTACATACTGCATTTGCCAAATACTTTATTCTCTTATCTCATTCAATTATCATAAACATTCTATTATTATTCTTCCTTTACAGAGGAAAAGTTACAGCTTAAGAATAATTAGAACTTAGAGCTTTATATTTATTAAATACATGATTATGTTCTTTGTACATAGTCTGAGGCTTAAAATAGTAATAATAAGGTCCAAATGTCCTCTGCCTAAGCTTAGTTGACAACTCTGCCTCCTCAGATAGAGAGATACATCAGCATCACTCTTTTAGATAATGAATGCTACAGTCATCTAAGATACCAGTGAAAATGGACAGCAGAATTAACTAGAGGGGAGGGCTAAATAATTACTAGACAGATCAGATCTCCAATTTTCAACAGAAAAGATAGAATTATTTTATATGTAATTTTCAGTGTAGAGATGATGCTTGAATAAAGAGGATCTAAGAGGAGACTCTGCTACTTCAATTATCTAAGGGAGGACAATTCAATTCATGAGACCTAAGTGTCAATTAGTTAAATGAGAAACTCAAGCATGATACTCAGCTTCAGGGCAGAAAGACACTCAGCTAGGCAACCAAGCTCTTCAACTGCAGGCGGATCTTCTGACACACCCACACAAAGACCCTGGGAAGGATCTGACCCATTGAAAAGGATGTGGCAGGTTATTAGGGCCCCTGAGTAGGGCAGCTGAGAGAGCAATGTCATTTAAAGAGAGTCAATAAATAATGTTCCATTTGAGATTATTTTTAATAATACCACACTGAAATACATTTTCATATTCAACATATCAAGCATTAGTTAAAATTAATATTCTTTGTTAACAAAGAGGCTGATCTGGTTATATAAACTTAAGTTGAAGTTGTTCTCATGCTGAAGAAATCAATGACCCTGTATTTTAAAACCATCCAAATCAAACGTTCACTGACAAAACTAGGAAACTGCAATTACCAGGATTACATGTACTATTTGAACCTCTGTCAAAGTTATTTCGTATGTATAGTCAACTACATCTTACTCTCCTGGAGAAAGGTAATTCTGCATTACGTATTTGATCTTCTATAGTTCCTAATTTAAGAAGCAATGAATATAGTAGGCATTCAACAAATATTTATAAGGAGGATGGATGGATATATGGAGAGACGAATGAGTTTGCCCAAATAAATGAACCTGTGAGAACTATACCTTAGATTATTTACTTTTGAAATAGAAAGCTAGAGTGACATGATGAAGCAACTACCACAGGACTTAGACGCAGACTGATTCATAGTGGCGAAAGATGGTGAACACAAATGTGGTGCTCATGGGCATTGCTATGATTTTTGCACTGCTCATAGATGCACAGAGCATCATATCATTGGAGTGATATTTCCTGAGCCCTCATTTTTATGCAACTTTATACCATGTTCTGCAACTGCGGTTGTTGGATCTCCAGCCCAAAAGGGATTCACATGGAGAATTAACAGACCAACCCAGGAATCTGGGTGTCTCCTCCTTACAGCAGTAACGAATGTGCTGAAATGAGATATAAAATGAAATCAAGTGGTTGAGTGCCTAACTGGGACACAGTAAATGGAAGAAATCATTACTTCAGATTCTCTGTGTGCGTAATTTAGTTCCCATTTTCTGAAGGGAAATCGGGCACTTGAGGTAACCTCTGAGGGTATCTCTTTGAGGACACTAAGTCATACTAAAGTGGAGCAGTGGCCTTACCAAATAATGCCTGAAAATCAATTTCCACTTAACAACTCTGAAATGTCCAATGCCTAACTTGATGATAGAACTATTAATTAAAATATTCACATCACTTTATTATGAAGGTGATGCAAGGATAATAATAAAATGTGCCTGCCTCCTGGTTCCAGAGGGAACCAAAGATGTGGTTCCCTGAGATTTGCAGTGGCTAATATGAAGTGACATATTATAAATTGCCACTCAATCTAAGTCTCAGTCACTAAAGCATTTATTTTATTTTCCTGTGTACACCAGGCAACCCCCTCCGCTATTGCTCCAGGATGCATCTCTGAGACATGAATAAGCTCATTTGATTTCCTTTAGTCCCAACCTTTTCCCTAGGTTTTTCCTGTGGGTTTTTCCTAAGGGAAATTAGGCTTCATAATTTTTAGTGGACTAGATATTTAATTCCATTCCTTTTGTGTATTCCTCTCTTAAATCATACTTACATTATCCCTGTTTCTAAAATCCATATATGGCATAAAGTAACAAACCTAAAGAATAATACAAATATTACATAGCAATACGTAGTAATTCATTTACAGTTTATTGAGAACTATTTACAATTCATGCTCTATTAGAGACCTAAATGGTGAAGAATGGTTGAAAGATAGAACAACACATATTAACTGCCTTCAAAAGTTTACAGTGCTTTAGGAAGAGAAGGATATGAACAGCTGTATTATAGAAATTAATGATGTAAATTTCTTAAGAGAAATAATGAAAAAAAAGTTCTAGGTAGGTCCCAAATGATATAGACCATACCAAAATGGGACAAGTTTAATTCTGATAACAGGAAATACTTGAACTTGGTCATAATTGCTCTATAGTAGAGATCATGGAAGAAAAGGGAGCCTCTGGAGTGCTAATATGCAAGGTTTGTTTGGGGAACAGTATGAGGATACTTAGGACAAATGGAGGGATCTTAGATTTTATTTTTCACTTGGCAAAAATTGAAAGCCATTAAATATTTTTGAAAAATGAAATAATATAAGTGGAATCATCCTTTACAGAGATATAGTCTATAGGCATATGGAATCAGGAAGAGGAAAATCTACAGATACCCACAAAGGCAGTGATTTTTATCCTTTTATTTCACTACTCTACACCTGTCACCTAGAACTTAATATGTGTTCAGTAAAATTTTTATTGACTGAATCAATTTCCTGATTTTGTGAAGGTCACAAAAAAAAAGTAAGCTTTTATTTGAAATACTTTTAGATTTCACTGGAACAAAGGTGTGATTGCACATAAGTAGACTATGAGGGAAATATCCAGCTTTTTGAAAGGAGTAAGAATGATTTAGGAGGGTTTTTGGTTTGGGTTTTTGATTTTTTGTTTTTGATCTGTGTGTTTCTTGTTAAGTTGTCCTTAATAATAAATGAAGAGGTAACAACTTGCGGTTTTTTTCTGTCTTTTTTTTAAGAGGTAATAATTTGAATTAAATAAGGAAAATAAAGAATTCATATCATGCCATTCTATGAATTGTCAATAATTTTTTAAAAATCCTAGGGTTCATAAAAGGTTTTGCATGGAGCACAAGTGAAGTCAGGTTTTTAGAGGTCTACTTCCAAGGAAAACAGATGGGATAATAATAAACCAGAAAGGGAAGAGGCTGATGAAAAGTCTACTCCAGGATGACCTCCTCCCTCTGCAGCTATTTAGGTAGATGGGACAGTCATGTGATAGAAGTAACAAGCATTGTCTCTGGGCAGAGTCATGGTCACCTAAGGAGACCGTAACCTCTGACGTCTGTAGTAGACTGTAACATCTGTAACATCTGACATGTGGGAACTACACCAGAGCGTCAGAGAGTTGCCCAAAATGGATTAGGAATGAGGAGGGGATGTTACCTGTGGAGGAAGCTATCAAATCCAACTTTTATCTTCATCGTAAACAGGACTGTAAAAAAGTTAGCTAGCTTTTTTTTTTTAACTTTCTTTTTCCTGAAAGGATAAAGAATGAAAAGGTATAAAATATATTTGACTGTCGAATTTCTTTGTCATGTTTATACCGAAGAATTCTGAAAACTAATGTCAACATAAATGACCAATTTACACAGTGAGAGGGTTCTCCTATCCACTTCATTACTTACTTCTTCTTCTTCTTCTTCTTTTTTTTTTTTGTGATGGTATCAATAACATTTCTATACCTTTATCTCCATTTTTGAGGCATATAAAGAACTAAGGGCTAGGCCTTCAGATGGCATTAGTGTTCTTGTACAGGAAGAAAGGTTATTTTCTTACCTCCATCCCAAAGGTGTTTAAATATGAAATATGTAGAAAAATCAAAACCTGAATTTGTAATTCTAGAACTGTTGAAAAACTAACTGAGTAAAAGGTCACACTTTAATAGACATTTTGGGATATAATATGGTTGAGCCTGTTTCATATCCTTTCTCATAAGTTGAAAAATCAAAAAGATTTATTTTAAAATTCAGGTTACATCTCTTCTTTTGCTTGTAGTTTATTATAGCTGAAAGACTTTTTCACGTTTTCTTTTTTTTTCCCCTTAAAACATGCATGAATGGTTTCTGATTTCTTCTCATCCAGATATTAGAGAACAATTTTAGGAAGCACCCAACTTTACTGCATTGAATTCTCAAGTGTTCTTTCCAGTCTCCTCTCACAGAGCCCATCCAAAATGTGCCTTCGTGTTGTTAAATACCACTTGACATTTTTAGTTTGGTTGGAATAGAATTGCAGAATTTTGCTTTTCTTAATTGTGAAAGAGGCAGATAGTTATCCACATTTTTTCTCTTTCAGCATGTCTAAAAATGCATTTGATTCTTCGGCAAATACTTAGTTTTCCTATTATTCCAGAAACTCGAAGACATTAACCTGAAGGACTGATTGTAGCAGACATTCCTGGTTGTCATATAATCTGTAGAAACGTTGGCCGAGGAAGGACTCTTTGATTCTGTCCAAACTATGTCCTAGAGGCAGTCATCAGATGACTTTACCACTTTAACAACTCTAAGAGGCTCAGAGAGGAAACATACCTTTTCTAGAAACTGCCAATTACAAAGTAATTTATGAATTGCTGATTATTGCAAGGCATTATGATTTAAGCAGCAATGCTACTACTTAACCTTAGAGAGAAAAAGTACATTTTGATGATAATTTAATGGTGAACTCCAAAATAGGTATTTTAAACCAAATGTACTGCTTACATTTTTATAATCTCTGAATGTATGCATACAAAAAAATAGTTTTTAAAGATACATATATGTGTTTGTATGATTTGACAAGGTCTTTAAGTGTCAAAACCCAGACTCTATTTTGAACATAAAATTTATCACAATATTTTCAACAGATATGTAAGAAGTGAAATGGATCTAATAGTATAATACATGATTGAGCCAACAGAAAAAGGCCAATAAAAACTTTTAAAAAATAATTTCAAATGTTAAAAGGTAGTATTTTCATTTAAAAATGAAAGATATTTTTATCTAATTAGCTAATCTGACTTTGGTGAGTGTCCCTGATAATTTTGAGCATTTTGCACTGAAAATTATGAAAATATTGAAACAATAAAAATCTAGGGACACTGTGAAGCACATTGTCAGGAATTTGATGGGCATTCTCTTTCCCAGAATATTAATTGATCATTTCAAAAGAATGTAAAAACTCTAAACCCTGAGGCAGAGGTATAAAGTAGATGACTTTCTCAGTCCTTCCTGGCTCTTTGATTCATATGTAACAATATAAAAATAATTTTTTTTCTCAAATGCCCTTGAGCACATAATATTATTCTAGGATGAATCATTTTTGGTTGTTGCCTTCTGGTACCTATCATCACAAAAATAGCACAGGTGATGGCATATCAGAAATACCATGCAAAATATATTTTATTTATTGCACATATTTAATTACATATGTGTATAATTAATTATATACTTTAACATTTCATAAATTTAATTATATGTATATACATTATATATAAAATGTATATACAAATATTCATTTTAGAAGTTCTTATCATGGTGATTAGCATCTTCTACTTCAACATCTGTAATTGTACTATGCTCGTGTTTTTGTACAGATCATGTAATCACTACATCTCATTTACTAGCTCAAGAGGTAATGTCTTGCTTTATGTTCAGTCATCCAATTCAACAGCCTATTCATTAAATATCATGGTTTTTGTTCACCCTGTCATTTTTGAAGTACTTTGATAATTATAGTGATATGTTGGGCTCTCAACAGCTTACAGTTAGTTAGTGGTGGGTTAAAATTGATATATGGGTAAAAATAACTAGAAATAAGAAAGAGACCCAAAGATTAGAGTACTGGTAAAATTTTACTCAGAGCTCTTAGGAGACTCTATAAAGGAGGTTCTATTTGAAGAGTGGCTTGAAAGATGAATACTAAATCTGGCAGCATTATAATGGATGAATCAGAGATTCAGGAAATGGGAAAACACATGCTGAGCTGGAGGTGCTGATGGGGCATCCATGTGAAAATGTCAATGTAATTGGTAGCTGAAAATCAAGAAATAGCTTACATCTAGTGAAGAAAATTTGGAAGTTAGCAAGACATAACTTAAAGAGTAAAAGAGATCCCCATGTAGAAAGGATGTGGATTGTACTCAAAGATGTGGAGGGTAGCGGTTTAGGGAAATGACCATAGTTAAGTAGCAAACAGAGGCAAGAACTAGTTAAGTGACTAAAGACGAACAGGTTTCCATGACAAGGAGAATGATTTAAGTTTATCAAAGGCAAAAATGGCAAGACTATGCATGGGCTCACTGCATTTAAGAGTAGAGGTCATAGGTGAGTTTAGTGAAAGCTGCTTCAGTGGTACCCTAGCAGTCAGAGTCAAATGACAGAGGTTTAAAGACAGATTGCATTTGGGAGGAATGAGGGAGGCCAGGCTTTAATGAGTTGTGGCAGGAAGGGAAGGAGAAAGATGGAATGGTAGATTAAGTTGGGAGCATGATTCATGGAACACTTATTTTTACACTGGGGAAATCAAGCTAAACGGGAGGAGCCAGTGCAGAGGAGAGCTTGATATAGAAGAAAGAAAGGGAATAATTAATGGAGAAAATTTGCTTGTAATAATCAAAATAATGGCAATAATTATTTATTAAGCTATTACTATGTGCTAGGTAATATTCAAAGCACTCTATGTAAAATAAGCCAATTTATTCTTCCAACAATTCTATGAGGTAGATACTATGATTATCCCTATTTTACAGATAAGGACATTGAAGCTTGGTTTAGCATAACTTGCCCAACTTAGATGACTTGCCCAAGGCGGCCCAGCTAGGAAAGGATAAAGATATGACCTGAAGTGAGGGCATCTGCTTTCAGAGCCCCAGCTGTTTAAATAAACCAGTCTATAGCTCTTATTTCTTCAGCTCTTATTTCTCAGTCCTGTTCTCTTTTTGTGAAATAACACAATTTTTAATCTGAGAGGAAAGTCAAGTACTTCTCTATTCTATCCTCTTTCACATCGTCAGGGTCCTTGGTAATGTTCGGAATACATCAGGCCCATTCTTCCCATACTGCAGGAAGTGAATCAGTGCCTCTCAATATTAGGAGAAAAGCTAGGATCTTTAATGAAAAGCTCAGAGAAGTATGAAAAGTAATGTAATTATCTGGATATTAATTGTGAAAGATTACTTTTCAATTTCGGAAGTTTCAACATAGTGGGGAGGAATACATAATACATTGCCTATGGTTGGGGGATGGGTAGAGAGCATATGAGACCTCCAGTTTCTTGTGTGTAGGAAACCATCATTGACATGTCCTGCCCTTTTGGAATCAATACTATACATACAATTAGAGAACACATCTAATTCCGTGCCATTTTATTTTGGTATGTTAGTATATTACTATCCCTTGGCATTCTGCTATTTTAGTAAACAGAGCTCTGAATAATTTGTCAGTATTTACTCTAAGTTTTTCTACATCTCTCACTCTCAGTCCCCTTGTCTTAACTTCTCCAGTATCCAACTAACTTCTATTATTTTTGCTTTATTGAAAAGTTCTTAGAGCCTTGGGCTCTTCAGCCAAAAAAGTGTGATAGGAAGTTGAAATATAAATAATGCATCAGATCTACTTTACTAACTTCCACTCAATCTGGGCAAGTGACATTTACAGTTTTAACAAACTGGAGGCATGGTGGTGAATAAGAGAGTATTTGGAGCAGGGTAAGCTTCAGTTCAAAAGTGGACTAAAATTTCTAAGAAAGTGCTTCTTTTCATTGGGCTAATATATATAATTCCAGTTCCCTGGAGGGCTGGGACCACTTGGGTGCTAAAATGCACATCTGCAAACTGTTCCCACAAACACAGTCTGAATGCCACCCACCCTCAGACCCTCACAGATTTTTATCATTTTTCTGCAAAGATAATGTTTTTCTTCCAAAGAGCAGCATATGTATCAGATGTTTGAGTATTAAAATGTAGATACACTTGCCTTTTCAGCTCCTGTCTAATCTCTGAAGCTAATCAGCACGCTGTGCAGCTTTCTTACAGTGTTTTCTTTGGAACAGCCATTCCAATAGATGATCTGTAGAACAAAATAAACAAAACCTGTCCTTTGACTATATTGACTGGAGAAAAGCTGAGCACACCTGTGTTAGAGATTCACAGTGCACATTAGAATAGTAAAGGCTTTAAAAAGTCCAGGAATATGGAAGTATGTTTCTTCCCTTTAATCTAATATTTCCTGAGCTTATTTGAAAATAGGAAAACTTTTTCTCCATAATCCTACCAGGAGAACTTCCTATAAAATGGATTTTTATTGATGGTGGATGTTTTGTGGTCTCCTACCAATCCCACAAAACAGCTATTATGTAATACTGCAGTCTCTGATTTGCCCTGTGCTTTCTGGTACAATAGAAATAAAGAGAAAATTCACCGTTCTAGAGTGTTTATGTATTAGTCATATAAATTCATATTTTTAATACTACAAAATTCACAAATCTTCAAAAAGTGTCAGAAAAGTAAACTTGATTTCATCTAAAGGCACCGTGTCCTCAGAGAGCTTTGCAGCTAACTAGCAGGAGACACTGTTTTACCAATGCCAATGCAAATAGCTTTAAAAAGAACTATGAAATGCAATCTTATGCAACTGATACCCAAATTTTTTACTTTTTGGTGAAAGAATGTCACACTAAATTTTCCTCCCACGTCTCTCTAAAATTACCAAGTATTAGGCTAAAGACAAAACATCTGCAGTATAGCAGAAGAACAAGCATATTAATTAAGCAAACACTTTTTTCATGCTTTATATTTTGAGTGTATAACATGGAAGCTAGAAAAAAAAAGACACTCCGTAATGTATGTTGAATGTGTCACTAATAAATTAAAGGTAGTAATTGATGAGTATAAAATTGAACACTTTGACTGAGCCCAGGTCTTTGATATAAAATCAAGGTTATCTTCAATTTATTTATACTGATGAAATATAAATATTTTATCATTCATTGCTGATAGGCACCAATATCATAAAAACTGGAGGCTTTAATTTAAATTAATTAATATCTTCACAATTAAAGTGTAAATAAAAGCCTAATGAGTGATCATGTTTCTTGATTCTTCCCTTTTACTTCCCTTTGGCCATTCATGAATGGTGGCAGATATCAAGTTTTCATAGAAGTACTACTTCAAAACTTTAAACCATCTTAAAATTAGATTTCAACAATTTTATACCAGTTTTATGTAATGGTTATGTGCTAGGAAAGCACTGGTCTTCAGAAGATCCTGTATATGAAAATATTATGTCAATCTTGTATCTTTTCTACAAAGGAATATAACTGTAACCATCATTTTAGGCAAGTCCAGCTTTGCCTGCTTCACTGGTTGTAATTTTAAATTAAATTTGCAGGAAGAAAAAGGGAACTCATGTCTCTACAGTCCTTACTGACAAAATTATCCTTTCCCATTTGCATTATTTTTTTTACCAAAAGAATTACTTCTAATTAGCAATACTTCCATTAACAGTAACATATGTATAAGTGTGTATGTGTGTGTGTGTGTGTGTGTGTAAATATTATATATATAATATTTACACACACACATGGGAGGAAAATATATATATGTATCTATATAAAATCTACATTGTACATTATCTCTGCTTTAAAAAAAATGAACTCACGTGTTTTTTGGCAAATATGATTTGAGATATCAGAGTGAGTGTTCCTTACCCTCAGTGCTCATCAAGGGAGTTGAATCCCACCATTGTGCGATCATGCAGTGCTGGCCATTTGATAGCACTGCCATCCTGAACAGAGGGAGTTCCTTGAAGGCAATGCTCAGAGTTGAGTCCTACGCATCTTATTCTACAAATATGTCAAATGTTGGTTAAAAAAATGAGAAGAGGGGACCCTGAGTGGTTGTTAAGCGTCTGCCTTTGGCTCTGGTCATGATCCCAGGGTGCTGAGATGGAGTCCTCTATCAGGCTCCTTGGTCAGCAGGAAGCCTGCTTTTCTCTCTCCAACTTCCCTTGCTTGCGTGCCTTCTCTTGTTGTGTCTCTCTCTGTCAAATAAATAAATAAAATCTTTTTTTAAAAAATTAGAAAGTCTGTAGAATACATACTACATAAAATTCATCATATAGAATTTACTTTTCTGACTTACATCGTCTTGTTCATAAAAATTATCTCCTTCATTAAATCTCAAATCCATGTAAACAAAATCTCAGTACTTTCTTCTCTTGATATCTGAGCCTCAATGCTTACTAGAAAAAAATTGAATAAAAAGCCTAATAATGACTAAATGAAACCACTTCTTACTTGTTATTGATCTCTCTCTTTCTTTTCAATGGTCATTTCTTTATAAAAAGCACACACAGAGAGACACAGAGACACTCAGACACACACACATTTTGAGAAAGAGAGAGAGAGAGGAGATCAGAGCTTCTGTATACCAGCAGCATATGTGCTTATGGATATCTGTTAGTCGGGATGGATAAAGAAGACTCAGAGTTAAATGCCAAACAATTTGGCTACTAATGCTAAATTAAAACAGATGTTTGTGAATATTGGAAAGAATTTTTTAATTACATTTTGTGACTTTTCATAAATAATTATGGGTGTTAATTATCTATTTGATAGTATTTTGGAAAATGTGGCAGTGAATTTAAAATGCTTTTCAAAAATGTGTTTTCATAGTTTGGGAACTCATAAACTTTTTGGTTGAGATTTATATATGTGCAAGGAAATTATACGATAATGTGTATCATATATGACTTGAAAACTGTCTTTCACAAACCTTAGTCAAGCAAAAAGACTTGTAAATTTTACTAAAATAATTGTGGGGTTTTGGGGGGAGAGGGTTTTTTGTTGTTATTGTTGTGTTTTGTTTGTTTTTTGTTGTGTCATGGTCATCATTACAGTCATCTCAATGTGATTTGCAGGTTTGACATGTAGACCCATTTCTAGACTTTCTGAATTTTATCTCTTTTTCCAAATCATTTCCTCTTTCTTCACTACTGCTATTATCAGTTCACTCCTTGATCAGAGTGAAAATTAAGCACTTCAGCTGCTCCCTCTGATGCTCTGATTGTCTGTCCCCTTACTGGACCAAGTAATACTTATTTACACTATAAATAATACTTATTTATGTACAGAAACCTGTATACACATGAGTTGATTTTCGAATCAATTACTCTGGGCTGTCTGTGTCTCCTTATAGTAAAAACAAAACAAAACAAAACAAACCACTATTTTTTTTACCCTTGACATTAGGGTTCTTATCTGTCACCAGATTCATCTTCTTGATCCCCATTCCAGTTACCAGATTTAACAAAGATTTGAAATTACTCTATTTGATTTTTATCCAACTTTATTTCAAAGTTAGCTTTGGATTCTCTTTCATAAGTATCATCTCCCAATCAAAGAAAAAAGTAATTAATTATTTTCTTATCAAAACTCTTCAACCATATCTCTTAATGAGTTCTATAAAGTTAGTAATATACATTTCTCAGAATTATTCTGTAAAATACAACCTTGATTAATTCAATAAGTATTTATTAAGAGCTTATCACTTGCCAGAACTTGGGATAGAGTAGTGAACAAGACAGTCAGAAGCTTCTTTCTTCGTTGAGTTTCCATTTCAGTAAGGAAGATGGACAATAAATCATAAATAATGAATCATGTAGTATATTACATTAAATCATGGGGTGATCAAATTAAATGGGCATAAAGTAAATCTTAGTAAAGTGGACTGGGAATGCTGGAGCAGGAAGATGTTGCAATTTAAATATGGTGGTCAGGGTAGCCTCAGTGAAAAAGATATTTGAGCAAAGATATGAAGGCAAGGAGAAGAAAGGAAGTGGTGAAGAACTGAAGGAAACTTGCATTAATGAACATGAACTTGGTATAGCTTTATGCTGTTCACTAGGATATATTTTATATCATTTAATCTTCAAAACTAAGAAGCAGTTATTATTGTTTTCATTTTTACAAAGGAATAAAATGAAGTTCAGAGAGGTTAAGTAAGTTGCCTAAAATCACACAGCCAGTCAAGTCTACTCTCAAATCAAGTGAAGAAAAAAGCAATATTAATTCTGGTGAAATTTTTTTTTTGCAAGAGTATCAATAAAATATCCGTTAAGAACGTGTAAGAAAAGAGAGAAAATCAGAATATAGAACTGTGCTCCTGTGTTAAGTCAGTGGTCTCCATATCCATGTTTCGATTCTAGTCCTAAAGGACAGTAAATAAGAAACATAAATCTCACCTGTAGTTTTCTCAGTTGCAAGGTCAGTCCTGTTTCTTGTGTCCTCATCTTTTTAACTCATTCTTCCAGGGTTCCCAGTCTGTTGTTTTATCCCTCTATGTCTCCAGTTATTTGTTTTCTCCTTCCAGAATCTAGTTGTGTATTTGTTGAATTGAATTGAAATGAGCCAACATTCTACCTTACACTGGCTCTTTGGAGCCTTGCCCACTGAAGCAACCCACTTCAGTCAGTGCCTCCTTTCCGACTAGAAAGTGCTAGTCATGGTCTTCCTTCTTGGGCTAGGAACTTTTTGAATCCTCTTTGAGATTCATACCAGCCTGTAAGCTGAATTGACTGCAATGTTTTTATATACCTCTCCTCATGGCAAATGGGTAGAGTCATGACTCCCCACTTAGCTACTCTGTGTCAAGCTTTGTTGCCTCTTTCTAATATCTAATCCTGGCTGTGAAGTTGCTTCCCAACTTTTTATAGTAATAAGGCCTGATACGCACCAGCCGCTCTCAGCTTTTCTCATTGTTATTTAGCATAAACCTAACATACTGCTCAAGCAGACTTAGGACTCCTCCTCCTCATTGCACGTAGAGTTAAGAACAATCTTGCTCTGAACCTTTTTTCCCTTGCCACTAACTGGAAATGCCCTCCATGAATGCAAAAAATTTTTTTTTCAGACTGTATAAGTCTTACTTTTCTCTCAAAGACTTCACTGCATGCTCCACTCAATGAATTGCTATTACATGAGAGGCTTACCCCACAACGTACCAAAAATAGCTGTTCATTCTTATTATATTAGTGCTTTTTTAAATACTGGTATATCTTCTCAATCAGATTGTAGTGTCTTGGAGAGCTAGATGAGTGTTATCTACTTCTCTTTAATTTTTTCTTCATTGCCTAAGAATATATTAGTACCCTAGCAAATTCTTAACGCCCATAGTGTGATTATTAGCGAAGTCCTTTATCAAGGTATTAGCCATTCCAGTTACCATTATCATGGATCTTGTGGTATATCCTGAATTTATTTTAGTGATGTTTAATCAAAATGGTTATTATTTATTTACCTCTCCATGTGGCATATTAAACTTATTTACACTTAGTAGTGACCTTATGGATGCTTAGGTGGTTGGTTAAAGGTCTGACTCTTGGTTTTGGCTCAGGTCACCATCTCAGGGTCCTAGGATTGAGCCTAGGTTTAGGTTCCCTGCTCAGCACAAAGTCAGCTTGAAGATTCTTTTCCTCTGTCCCACCCCTCACTCTCTCTTTAGCTCGCACACTCTCTCTCCAATAAATATATTTTTTAAGAAGAGAAATAACCTTAAAATTTTAACAGCAAAACAAAATAAGTTACAAGAAATAGAAGAACATCTAGATAAGAAATTGAAAGGAAGTAGATAGAAATATAGAGAAACAAATGACAGTTTCACCACAGTGCTAAAGAAAATAAAATCTAGCTTCAGATAACAAATGGTGCCTAGTTGGAGCTATGGATAATTAATAAGGAACAGAAATAAATAAGATGGCAGAAAGCCTAACACCTTGCTGATGTTGTAACTCTCAGTCCTATGCTGACCAGTAAAGGTGTTATATGCCTTGAGCCTAAGAGGACTCTGGCTGTACACAACTTAGATGACACAGATTAAGATGTGTCACAGAAGCATGCCTGAGGCATTAAGAGTAGATATTTGTTCCATTTGTATACCCAGCAATTTTTCTTTGTCCTCTGGTAGTAGAAGTCAGTATTTGTTGGGAGAAACTGTTCTAGGTGGTTCTAGTATGCTGGCTTCCCTGGGTCTCCTCCAGAATGAGCATAGAAGGAAAGCTTCAACACTCCTATTACCTAATTCCCTTTACTACACTGACTGCTCTAGAGATGGACATGTGACCACACCAGGATTTCTCAGAGCTTTGGGGGATAAGTTGATTGTGTACTAGGAAAAAAAGACCTGTAGCCTTCAGAGAGTAAGGGCATTAAGTACAATATAAACCTGGGGTATGGGAGCTACCTTCACTATCATCACAAAGAGTAAAACCACCTAAGAGAAAACATTACCAAGAAATGTAGATCTTGTGAATACAGATGACAAACATCTGAGTTCCTGCTGCTGCCCTTAACTTTGGACTCTTCAATTACCTAAGACAATAAATTTCCTTTTCTGTTTAGTTTAAACTGAATTTCTGTCA
Source organism: Lutra lutra (assembly GCF_902655055.1). Lineage (NCBI taxonomy): Eukaryota > Metazoa > Chordata > Mammalia > Carnivora > Mustelidae > Lutra > Lutra lutra. Next base: position 137,943,968 of record NC_062281.1, read on the forward strand.
CTTTGAAAGAAAAGAATAATGACTAGTGCAGTTGTCAGTGGCACCCTTAGAGCAAAACATCTTTGTGTTTGTGGGATGAGAAGAGAAAATCAGAAAAAACATAATTTCTCTTTCTCCTACTCTAAAACTGAATGGGGATAAAAATCCATACTTTATGATTACTTGCAAAAAGTATAAAAGAAACTCTCAGAGTCTGTATTTTACAGAAAACAAAACAAACAAACAAACAAAAAAACACCAACAACAAAGGTCCGAGCTAATACCTGACAGTAACACCTGTACTTCAATAGGATCATGTAAGTACTCTAAAAGTTTTCTAAACACTAACTCCAATAACTTACAACAGCAGCAATTTGCCATTCAACATTCTTTGCAAGAATTAGTACCAAGCATCTATCTTTGATCAGTTCTCAGTCCACTTGCTGAAGAAAGCATATTCATTAATTTTTTTCAACCAGAGACACAAGAGCACGTGCTCCTTATATAGAAGTAGATGGATGCTGACAGATAAAGTCAACTCTTCTTTTACTGAGGAGCTGCAATGGCACTGGGATATTCTCCTACCCAAACTTCAGACTTCAAAATAAATTCTAGAAACTATGCTAACCTCAAGACAGATTAAGAAGTATAGCAAAGGAAAACCAAAAGGGAGAAAAGCATGGCAAGTGTAGATCCCTCGGAGTATTCCCAAACCAGGTAAGAGCAAGAGCAACAAAGCCCTGCCTACAGAGATTTCTTGATAGTGGACTTTACCACTATCTTTTGGGACTTTACCAAATTCTCTAGAGATTCTGAGAAACCAAATGTTGTGTTTTGAGCAGTCCATTTGTTTTCATTTGAAATACAGTTACTTAAAATAGAAAATGATTAATCTTGAAAGTCAGCATATTCTCTTCACATGTGAATTTCCATGCTCAAAATCAAGGATTAAGGTAGAAAACAAAAAGCGTCACAGAATTAACTGGTGATAATGTATTTAACCCATTTTTTCAACCTTCATTAGTAGGGATGAAATCTAAATCCTAAGGCTATACTCAAAGAATTATCAAGGTGAGAGGTCTATACCCATAGCTTCCCTTTCCATAAAATTGAAATGTCTGGAACGAGTAGTAGTAGAGAGAGGGTCATGGAGAGAAAATACCATGTACATAAAGAACCTAATATAGATCCTTTTTTATCTAAAAGACCAAGTATAAAAGTTTGATGCATATTAAATTTCAGCTATTATTACTTGTTGAGATCCTTCTGTGGGCTAGATCTTTTGAAAACATCCTGACTTCCATTTTCGGTCAAGAAGTCATAGACACCAGATAGCCTCTCTCCAAGACGTACCAAAAAATGGCAAAATAAGTGAAACAACAGTTTGGAAGATGCTGAGCATTGGACAGTGAAGAATGGTGATTCCTCAGAGACAAAAAATAAGAGGAAAGCCCTGCAGTTGTCCCACCTTACTGCTTTGAGATGTTAACTGGGCTGTGGTGTAAGAAAGTGAAACCCAAGCAGAGTGTGACTTATGCACAGAGGTGAGGAGATGAAGTAGAGTCCAAGTAAGGAAAGATGGTGAGATTCAACAGGACAAAGCACCTTAAAGCAGGAACCTGATAAAGGAAGCAGGGAGGTGGAGCGGGGGGAAGAAGGAGGACAGGGAGAGAGAAAAGGAAGGAAGGAAAATGATAGAGAGAGTAGAAACACGAGCTCAGCAGACTTTGAGTACAGGCTGGGGAAAGAATCATCCAAAAGAATTAAGGGTAACAGGGCCTGGAATAGTGGGAATAGTTCATCCTAGACTGAACACTGTGCTGGTCCCACCTAAAAAATCTTTAAAGTAAGACTAGAAAAAAACCAAAATGTTTTCAAGTAACTTAAATGTATCCAAGAACAAGCCTCAAGAATATTTATAGAAATACAAAAATATCCACTAATTGATTAAGTAAAATTGACACCATATGTTCCTCAGTAAAAAAATCACTAGGCATGCAAATAAGCAGAAAACTGTAACCCAAAATGAGGAGATAAATCAGTTAATCAAAACTCATCTGACACAAATGTTAGAACCAAAATAAGACATTAAAACAGTTTTATATCTGTATTCCCTATGTGTAAAAACTTAAGACACTGGAAAGTGATCTATCTACTCATATTTCTTAAAGGAACCTAAAAACAAAAACAAAACAAAAAAAGAACTTCTAAAGACTAACGCTACAATGTATCATGCAGAAAAAGAAAAAATAAACACTAGGTGCAATTAAAAGTAGATTAGAGTTTATAAGAAAGTATGTATAAAATTTGACATATAGCCATAGAAACTATCCAAAATGAAACAGGGAAAATAGAATTCTTAAAATGAAGATAGGACCAATAAACTGTGGGAAAACTTTCAACAGCCTAATCTTTATATAACTAGATTTCCCCAAAGGAGAGGAGAGAGGGATAATTTTTAAGAGATTGAGAACCTTAGGGAAATTTTTCCAAATTTGGTGAAAACTGAGGACTTAGAAGTTTATTTTCCCCTGATATCAAAGAAATGGTGTTTTGTCCCACACCACTTCTCCAGTTCTGACTGGACGCTCAACAAGTCAGTGCAATTCTGATACTGTTGACCTGAATTTAGGGTCAGCTGCTAAAGGGTCAGCCTCACAAAACTCCCTCTCCTCCCAACTCCTGCCTCCCACTCCATTGCAGACACCAATAGCAAATCTGAGGACACCAGTACATCTGAATGACTGGCTATAAGTGGGGGTTCTAATGCACTTGGATTCAACAATTTGCTAGAACACTTGCAAAATTTAGAGAGGAACTATACTTATGTTTACTGGTTTGTTATAGAAGATACAAATGAACAGCCTGATAAAGAGGTACATTGGGCCCAATCCAGAAGGATCCTGAGCATAGGAGCTTCTGTTCCCATGGAGTTGGGGGTACACCATCCTTTTAGCATATGGATGCATCTATTACCCTGGAAGCTCTCTGAACCCCATCATTTGGGGGTTTTCATGGAATTCTCATTATGTTGCTGTGATTGATTAAATCATTGGCCATTGGTGATTAATTCAATTTCCAGCCCCTGTCCCCTGGGGAGATTGTTTGGGGGGGGTGGAATGAAAAGTTCTAGACTTCTAAACAATTTTTGGACTTTCTGATGATTAGCTCCCATCCTGAAGAAATCTAGGGTCCCATCAAGAGTCAGTTCACTAGAAATATGCTCCTGTCACCTGTATCACTTGAGAAGTTTCAAAGTTTTAGGAGCTCTATTCTAGAAACTGAGGACAAAGATCTTTCTTTGATACCACACCCAGAGACCAAAGTTTGATGAAATCCAAACCCAAGAGATATGAAAATAAATAACTATACCAAAGCATATCATAAACAAATTGCTAAAAACCAGAAAAAAGAAAAATCTTAATAGCAGCCAGAGGGAAAAAAAGATACAGTATAAGTAGAGGAACAAAGACAAGGACAGCAGATTTTTTTTGTCAGAAACTATGCAAGTAAGAGTATGATTTTATTTATATAAAATATTGGGAAATATAGACTAATGTACAATAACCAGAGAAGTAGTGGTTGCCTAGATTTGGGAGGTGGGGATTAGTGGTTGCCTAGATTTGGGAGGTGGGGATTAGGAAGGTGGGGGAGCTAGAGGGATGGATTACAAAGGTTCAAGAGGCAATTTTTGAGGGCAATGGATATGTTCATTGTCTTGATTGTAGTGATGGTTTAGAGGGTATTCATATGTTAAAACATATACAATTCTATTTAAATGTGTGCAATTTATTATGACAGTTATATCTGAATAAAGCTGTTAAAATTTTTTTAAAATTGCATTAAATGACCATTTTTTTCTCATAATTGATACAATACCATGCAAAACACATAGTTCCTGTGTTTTATAGTTAATTAAATAAATCAGGCATTATTAAAAATATTTGCCCAAGGCTAGTTTAAAAAAAAAAACCCACTTTTATCTAACTTTAATGGCCATCTATTCCTATTATTCTTTGTTGTCATACAGACAAGATAAGCGAATTTTAAAAGATCTTTCTCAACAAATAACATATTATCATTGAAACATTATACAAGTGAAAAGTTAGCTCCTAATGACAGTGATCTTATTTTATTGCTTAAATCCCTTAATGCAACTTAACTTTATCCAGTAAATAATAAAGTTAGTGTTTTATAAATAAATTAATGAATGGAAAATTAATTGTGTATAATATTTATGAAAATAGGATAATATATTGTATGTCTGAAGGTAGGAAAGAGAAAAGATGGTCTATGCGCAAAAGAAGGGCATGAGAACAAACGTAAAGCGTGTAAATGTCAGTCATGCTTCTGTAAATAGTCTTATTTTAAAAAAAATATATGTTTGCAGATAATTGAAACCATTATCACCTCTGTTTCTGCTTTTGTTACTTCCTAACTAGTCTTCCATCTTCTACTTACAACTCCTCAATTCATTTTCCAGACAGAAGCCAGAGAAATTATTTTAAGCCTCAGTCAGCTAATATCATCACTTTGTTGATTAAAAACCCTCTAAAGCCACCTCACTATACTCAGAATAAAATAAAAACTCCTTACCTGTAGGAAAACTGTATGTGAACTGACTTCTATTCTCCATTCTCATCTCATACGTCTCTTACCCTTAGTGGCATTCTTTCTATTGCTCATACCTGCCCCCTGTCTTGTTCCTGCCTTGGAGCTGTTGCACTAACCATTCCTGTTGCCTGGATCGTTCTCTCCTGAGTCTTTACATGGATGGTTCCTCTATGTCATTAAAGTCTCAGCTTAAATGGCCTTTCAGGACCATCAGATCCCATTCACCCGGGGCGCCTGGGTGGCTCAGTGGGTTAAGCCACTGCCTTTGGCTCAGGTCATGATCTCAGGGTCCTGGGATGGAGCCCCGCATCGAGCTCTCTGCTCAGCAGGGAGCCTGCTTCCTCCTCTCTCTCTGCCTGCCTCTCTGGCTGCTTGTGATCTCTCTCTGTCAAATAAATAAATAAAATCTTAAAAAAAAAAAATCCCATTCACCCAGTGACTAGGTAGTCACTATCATATCCCTTTACTTCCATGGTTTTCAACTGGCGACAACATAGCCTCCCAAGGGACCTTTGAAAATGCGTGGGAAAGCATTGGAGTTAGGGTGTCTAGTGGCTAGAGGCCAGGGAGGCTCGAATCATCTTCCAGTGTACAGGACAGCACCCTCCCACAGAAGGAATCACATGGACCCAAATAGCAGCAGTGCTAAATTTCAGAAATCTTGGTCTATTTTAATTCCATGCTCATCATATATAGATTATCTAGTATTCTCTTCTGTACTCACTTTTTTATTTCATTTGTTACACCTTGATAGACTGCAAGTCCAACAGAAACAGGAATGTTAGGTGTCTTGTTCATCTTTATATTCCCAGCTCTTAGAGTAATGGCTCGCAGAGAATGTTTTATCAGTAAGTATTTACTGAATGACTGATGCCACGGAACGCTTCCTTTGAAAGCATTCTGTATGACTTGTGGAGTATTTCTGCAATGACCTCCATCATCAGCTGAAGACGTGTTTTCCTCAGAGTATGTTTTGAGACTCTAAGACAGGGCAATCAACTTTCTATAAGTTTTAAAAAAGAAAAGTGATATGAATACCAGAAATCTTCAGGGAAGGAAGATGATCAAGCACACGTGATTTTTTAGTAAAATTCTTTTCATAGCTTGTGAAATAAATCTACGTTCCTAGATCTCTGGCAAGGTCAATGATGTGTGTTTAAATGTGCAAACTTGTTGCATCTGGGATTTCTCCTCTGTTGTGCTATAAATACATTGACACTTTTATCTAATCCGACTTGCTCCCACCTGTTATATTTGGAAGGCTATGGCAGTACCAGCAGCTGTTTTCTCTGAAGAAATGACTATTGACCTCACTGTTCTAAGTAAAGGTAATAGTTTTAACTGTTGATTTCCTGCAGAGAATGAGTTCACTGGAAGCAAGGATTGTGAATAATGGGGCTCTCATTTTGGCAGAGATGACAAAACTGGATGTTTGGGCATCGTGAAAACATCTATCTAGTAGCTTTTTTGAAACAAAAAAACCTGATACTACTTTTTTTGCCTACTTTATTTTTTTTAAGATATTTTATTTATTTACTTAAGAGGGAAACAGAGAGCATGAGCAGGGTAGAGGGGCAGAGGGAAAGGGAGAAGCAGGCTCCCTGATGAGCAGGGAGCCCAACACGGGGCTTGATCCGAGGACCCTGAGATCATTAAATGAGCCACCCAGGCACCCCTCTACATATTTTGCCCAATATCTCCTTTTCTTTCTAGTAGCTGCTTTGGCAAGACAAATATACCAAAGACAAAAATCATGGATGTGAGCTCAGGTAATTGGTTTAGACTTACAGAGTGGTAGAGTGAGGACTTGACCTTAGGCCCCTTAAAGAAATAGGTACTGGTAGGTTTATATGTTTTGTTTCTAAGTTAAGTGTTTGCATTTTAAACAAGAGTTTCCAAGGGGAAAAAAGTCTTCAACTAAAAGAATAATTGATAACGATGGGAACTTTAGGGATGAAGAAAGCCAGCAGTGGCTTTGTTTATATTTGATACGTTTGATAGTTGGCAAAGTTTTTGATGCCCCTTAGCCCATCACCCATGCACATGCATGGATCATTTATACGCTACTCTCTGATTTAGCTATGTAGACACAGAAATTTATGGCTTCAGAAGAGTTTCATTTTCCTCTTTTTGTGTAGAGGTAGCATTGATAGAGTTAATAGATTGAGTTAATAGATAATAGATTTAATAGATACAGTTAACAGATCACTTATACTGAACCTATATATTCCAATCACCAACTAATATGTCCTTCCATATACTGTCCCAATGTTGTACAATAGAAAAACTTGCATTGTTATTTTTAAAAAAACCATTTAATTGCTATTGGATGTCTATCATCTCTGCATTCACTTTTTCTTCTATACAGTTATCATTTTCTTCTTATTTTCTCTTATAATCCTATAGTAATATCTAATAATCAAAAAGAAAATGATTATGTCCCATTGTATATCTTTATCACAATGACCTTTTTAGCTTGGCTTTCTTCGTAGTCCATAAGCATGATATGAGATATGTCATCATATTGAGCACATGCTCCCTTATGGGTTCATGATATTATATTTTGTAAAACTAGAATTTTTTGAATTCTAAGTCCTCTAAAGTTTCTGCCTTTCTCACTTCAGTCTTGACATTTCAAAAATAGCGGGATCTATCTAGTCTTTCCAAAAATGTTGGAAAGATAAGCGAATGCAATGTTTATAGAAGGTTCCTCCATCACTAGTACCCGGAGGTCCCCTGAAGATGATGATATTAATTGTTTTGCTTCTACTTTTCTATATTAATTCCAGATCCAGCAAGAAGAGGGCAGAAAGTATTGGGGTTGGCAGAGAAATGCAGGGATGGTCAAACTGGAAAGGCCAGGCAATGCATTACTTTGTGTATTTATTCTTGCTTCATTCTATCATTCTTTCATCCAGTTACCTCTCATGCCTTAACTTAAAGAATGTAATGAATATTTTTATGTATTAATAAATGAGAACATTTGAATGCCCAAATTTTCTAAGTTGATGGCTGCAGGGAGAGTAGGAAGTTAAGAACAGACCCTTCTCATTAAATCTTATATATCATGTTGGTTCACATTCAAAAATGCCTGGTCCAAACAGTACTTTTACTGAAAGCAAAGTTTGGACATGTTTGGGGCAAAACTGTGAAGGATTGTAGAACTTTTTCCCCTGACAGTGGCACAATTTTATTACCTCAAACTCTTTTCTGTGCTATCTTGTAACACAAATTCTTACTTAAATTTTATTACCTGAAACTCTTTTCTGTGCTATCTTGTAACACAAATTCTTACTTTATCCCTTTTCCCAATACCAACCCAAATATGAGGTAAGCAGTAATTTTTTGCTCATAACAGAAAATCTTATGGATTTTTTTTTATGAAGTCCTGTAAGAGAGATCAAGGTATTGGAACAAATAGGCATACTCTTAAACATACAGAAAGGGATACCTAGCTTACTGGGAAGAGAATGGAGTATAAGAATAGATTAGAGAGAAGCATATAAAAGGGACAGAAAAAGAATAATGAAAGGATTACTGCTTTGATCTTTTTTTTACATGCCACAAGTGTTTTAAAAAATGACAGGCCCTTACATATATCCTGTGATACTTTATGTGCTATTTGAGGATGCATAAGTGAGACAAATATTTAGAATTTATAAAAATCGAAATGAAAAGTCTACCAATAATAAGAGGCAATCCATTGGATTTCACGCATTTTAAATATAATTAATGTCCCTGAATAGACAAGATCTGCCTTTACTGCTTTGTATGCCACCTGTATTCGTTTGCTAGGGTTGCCATAATACAGTACTTCAGAGTATGTGGTTTAACCCACAGAAATGTATATCACAAGATCAGGGTGTTGACAAAGGTGATTCTTTCTGCAGCGTCTGAGGGAGGGTCTATTTCCAGCCCCTTTCCTTGCCTGGTAGATGGCTGTCTTCTCCCGGTGCCTTCACAGCATCTTCCTTCTGAGTATGCCTGTGTCCAATTTCTTCATTTTTTAATACATCAGTCATATTGATTCAAGGCCCATCATTTTAACTTAATCCCTGCTTTAAAGACCCTATCCACAAATAGGGTCACGTTCTGAAACACTGCAAGTTAGGATGTCAACATATGTATGACTTTTGGGGGTTACACAATTCAGCCCATAATATTCAACGATGTTTGCTAAAAACATTTGTTGAAGATTTTTTTTTTTCTGGAACACAGTACTATTTCATATTAAGCACAGCTTTAAAAACTAATGGTAGGTTAAGTCTTTGGCTTTGATGAAAAATTTAAAAATACATATACACTCAGGAGAGTTATGGCACCTAATTAATATTAGCTCTGCAGACCTATATAGGCACTGGGCTGTTTCACATGACAGAAAAGAAAGAGTATCTGTAACTGGAGGTTACTCAACAAGAGTGACTCTAGGAACAAGATAATTCCTGTTTTGCAGATGCAAAAATAAGGAACAAATCTGCTGAGGGACATATAGATAAAGCCATACAGTGAGTTACAGGCACAGTGGAAGTGTAAGCAGTATTTCCTCATACCCGATTGAATCTTCTATAACTGTAGCTATTGTCACTTGGAGAAGATAGTTTTATTAGACTATAGCCTATGTTGACGAGTTCATTCAGGTAAGTTACAATGCTTACAAATGGAATATAATAGAGGTTTCACGTGGTGCAGGCTAGTAACATATGGCTCTGTTCATAGATCCGTAAATAATACATAGCAAGAAATGGATTCAACCTGGTCAGAACAGAGCCTAGTTGCAAACAACCATATAAATAGTAACAGCCAGTTGCTTTGCAAGCACTCTCTTTTGTAATTTACCCCTCTTGAAGAAAGTATGTGTGTTAGGGGTAGGGCTGCGAAGGAGGTAAAGGGGCAATTCTTCCCAGTATAAAGTACAGTATGTTATCTCACTTTCCTTTCCTTTTTTTTTTCTTTCTGTTTAAATTTTGAAAGGAACAAATAATGACTAAACTTGCCATTACAAAAGGAATCACTTGTTTTCCAGGGAAAATGCATCTCAAACCACCAAATATAGAGAGGCCAGAAAAACAGTCACATAATCCAAACTGCGTAATGACAGAAAGGATCTGTTAGTACAATGCTAAGTGAATCAGATCCCTACCTGACAGGGATAGATAAACATGTTGTGTCTTTTTCTTTAAACTATTGAACTGCTTTTCTGTCTCTATAGCCTTTGGTTAACAAAATCAAATTATGTTGTGAGATCTGACAACATAATTCTTATCTCTTAAATACAAACACTCTACACACTGAAAATACATCATAGTTTTAATTTTATTTTTATTAATAATTTTTATCAATAAAAATATTCATTTGGGGTACCTGGTGGCTCAGTTGGTTAAGCCTTCAGCTCGGGTCATGATCCCCGGATACTGGGATCCAGCCGTGCGTTGGGTTCCCTGTTCAGTGGAGAGCCTGCTTCTCCCTCTCCCTCTGTTGCTCCCCCAGCTTGTGCTCTCTCTCTTACTCTCTTCTCTCTCAAATAAATAAAACATTTTAAAAATATATATTCATGGGGTGCCTGGGTGGCTCAGTGGGTTAAAGCCTCTGCCTTCGGCTCGGGTCATGATCCCAGGTCCCACATCAGGCTCTCTGCTCAGCAGGGAGCCTGCTTCCTCCCTCCCTCTCTGTCTGCCTCTCTGCCTATTTGTGATCTTTATCTGTCAAATAAATAAATAAAATCTTTAAAAAATATATATATATATTCATTTTAATTTTATTGGGATTTTGCACATGGCTTTATACATATTCTTTTTTTTTAATTTTAACTTTTTTGTTTGTTTATTTATTTAGAGAAGAAGAGAGAGAGGTGGGGCGAGGGGCAGGAGGAGAAGGAAAGAGAGAATCTTAAGCAGGTTCCACACCCAGGGCAGAGCCTGATGCAGGGCTAATAGATCTCACAACCCTGAGATCTTGACCTGAGTGGAAATCAAGAGTCTGAAGCTTAACCAACTGAGCCACCCAGTGTCCGTCCCACTTTTTTTTTTTTTAAGATTTTATTTATTTATTTGACAGAGAGAAATCACAAGCAGGCAGAGAGGCAGGCAGAGAGAGAGGAGGAAGCAGGCTCCCCGCTGAGCAGAAAGCCTGGCGCAGGGCTCGAACCCAGGACCTGGGATCATGACCTGAGCTGAAGGCAGCGGCCCAACCCACTGAGCCACCCAGGCGCCCCCCGTCCCACTTTTATACATATTCTTACATTCAGTGCTCATAATAACCCCTGAAGTCAATATTGTTTTCTTTGTGTATATGACAAAATTGACCCAGATCACTGACACCTAATGCATCTACTCTGAAGCCCAGTCTTAATTACCTCCTTCTCTATTACTGTTATAAAATATCTTTTTTTCTCTTTTCTTTTTCTGACAAGACCATCCATAAGAATATTTTTTGCAATAACTGTGGGTATATATCTACTTCCTCAAGATGCTAAATGACTTAGAAGCATCACCATGTTTAGTCACTTAAATGCTGTTTGATGATCTTGAGATGATGTCCCAATTATTATAGCCTTCCTATTAGACACCATGCTTCTTTGTTTTCTGTATGCTGAGCAAATAGTTCTGTTTGTACACAAGGTAAGATCCAAAGGCTCCATGGTAATATCAAATAGGAAATCGTCTAATCTATTTGATTCTAACACAGTTCTGTTCCATTATATGTAATATAGCTATTTTCCAAATAGCTTTGGCTATTCTTATTTATGATGTCCTGATCTGTCCACATATTATTTAATAATCTTCAAAACACCATTAAGCATAGAGACATCAAAAGTATATTTTCCTTTATCTTGACTTTAAATTTCCTAGCAGCCTAGAAAAAAGAGAAACAGTTTATAAGATCATGGATCATAATATCAAAGCAAATTAGGATGTCAGAAACAGAGCTTTTCCTAGTACTAAGATGCACAGAGAATTTCTCCCATGGATCCTCAGAAAGGCGATACATTGATTTTAACAGCAGGACCTCAGTTACTTTTCTGATAAAAATGTAATAGGAAGTTTCGTATGGCCTTTCTTATACTGTCTCTCAATGAAGACTGGTGTGATAACAGCAAAGCAAGGTTTGGTAAAGGAAATTCAATAGGAACCAAAATAAAGTAGTCCAGTGTATAGCTTTTTAATATACCAGCTTACTCTGAAAAGAAAAATTTTAAATAGCTAAAGAAATGAATGAATTTCCTTCAGGTAATCTTTTATGAATACTATTTCTGTATGTGAACTTGTAATAATAATTAAACACCAAAGAAGTCAAAGTTCTATTCTCTGGCCAGAGCTTGGAGTAGAGAGGATATTATTCACAGAAAGCCCTAGGTCATGAAGCTAATATAA